>NW_023494797.1:17590898-17750898 GCF_904425465.1 Colossoma macropomum
CTCTCCCTCACTCTCTTTCTCTCCCTCTGTCTCTCTCTTTCTCTCTCTCTCTCTCTCCCTCACTCCCTTTCTCTCCCTCTGTCTCTCTCTCTCTCTGTCTCTCCACACTCAGTCTCTCTCTCTCTCCGTCTCTCTGTCTCTCACTCTCTCCGTCTCTCTGTCTCTCACTCTCACACTCTCTCTCTCTCTCACTCTCACTCTCTCTCTCTCACTCTCTCTCTCTCTCTCTCTCTTTCTCTCTGCGCATGCGCGGGCGTGAGCGGTAGAGCGAGCGGAGCGCGGTGAGCGTGGTTGGCGTTTTGCCAAACTTTTTTCTCTGTTGTTACGTCGTTGTCAGTCTGTATCTGTAGTTTGTTTGAGTGAGTGTGTGTGTGTGTGAGTGAGGTGTGGTGGGGTGTGTGCGGGGCGTCTGTTACCGGCGTTTTGCTGGGAGCATGGCGTCCCAAAGCCCCAGGCTGTATGAAAGCCTGTCTCGCCGGCATGGTGTGAAGGTTGAGTGCCGCGCGAGTGTGGAGGAGTGCTGTTTGGCGGCGGGGAGCGTCGTCGGGTACAATAATGTTGTGTCTGCTTCGCGCATGAACAGCGCTGTGGTAATGTTCCTGTCCACTGTGGACAAAGCTAATGAACTGGTGCAGAGTGGACTCGTGATCAGTGATCAGTTCGTGTCTGTTCTGCCCCTCAGTACTCCGTCCAAAAAGATCATTTTGTCCAACGTCCCCCCGTTTATCTCTGACGAGCTGATCGCTCAGGAGCTGTCCCGGTTTGGAAAACTTGTCTCCCCCATTAAAAAGATCCCCCTCGGCTGTAAATCGCCCCTGGTGAAGCACCTGGTGTCGTTCAGGAGGTTGGTTTTCATGGTGCTGAGAGATGGTGAGGACGAGCTGGACCTGGTGTTGAAGTTCAGAGTGGAGGGGTTTGAGTACACGGTGTTTGTGTCGTCTGACACCAACATGAAGTGCTTCAGGTGCGGCCTGACCGGACACCTCGTCCGAGCCTGCCCTGAAAAACTCGGTGCTAACGCTAATGATGCCGGGAGCGCGGAGCGGCCGGGGCCTGCCGCGGCTGAGCCCGCGGTGGCCGTCCCCCCTGCGGCTGCTGCTCGGCCGGCTGCGCGGGACCCGGCGGCTGCGGCGCCTGCGGGGGAAGAGCCGGCTGCGGCCGTGCCGGCCTCGGAAATGTCTGCTGGGGTTGCGCCGGCCGCGGATGAGCCTTTCCCGGCGGCGCTAACCGCGGAGGAGCCCGCTGTCGACGAGCCTGGTGGTGAGGAGCCGGAGCGGGGGATTCCTGACCCGGGGGAGCAAGATAACCAGGTAAGGGACAGCGGGACTGAGGTCAGTCTAGCTGGTACAGCAGTGGAGGCTACAGTGGAGGTGGAAATGGAAGAGGAGACTGTTTTTAAAGTTCCTAATAAAAGAAAGAAGCGGAACCGAGGGAAGGGCACTAAACAGGCCAAAACAGACAGCAGTGCAGTGAATGAGGTGGAGTCTGAGAGCGAAGGCTCTCTGTCTGACTCGGGCTGGTCGGTGTGCTCGCAAGAAGAGAACATGTCTGTGCTCTATACTGTTGATGATATAAAAAAGTTCTTGCGGGTCACTAAAGGCCAAAAGGGAGTCCGTGTTGAAGAGCATTTCCCAAATACTTCACAGTTTATTCATGACGTCAGGCATTTTAGGAGGGAAGGGTCCTTCACCGCTTTAGAAGTCTACAGGCTGAAGAAGATCCTGACCAGACTTAATAAAGTGAGCACTGAGGATGAGATCTGACACTTCCTGCCCTCCCTGGTTCAGAATGGCCTCTGTTTTTATTGTGTTTTATCTATTTTATTTTTTAATGGGTGATGTCAGAGTGGCGAGTCTGAACATTAATGGGGCGAGAGACTGTGGTAAAAGAGCAAAGCTGTTTGAGTTGGTGAAACAGAAGAGACTTGATGTTATATTTGTACAGGAAACGCATAGTGATGTCAGTAACGTGGCAGACTGGGGTAAAGAGTGGGAGGGGCTTGCCTTTTTAAGTCATAACTCTTCTTCCAGTGGTGGGGTGGCTGTTCTTTTATCACAGAGTTTTACTCCTTATTCTTATTCAGTGGATGAAGTTTTAAATGGCAGACTTTTAAAAGTGACAGCGTGTTTTGAAAACACGTTTTTTGTTTTTATTTGTGTTTATGCCCCAACTGGGGGGATGGACAGGATGTCCTTTTTGGACACTCTGGACACCGTAATTGCAGGTTGTGGTTCTGATGAGTTTTTAATACTGGGAGGGGATTTTAACTGTACAGCAGACAGCATGGACAGGAACCACATGGAACCGCATGCTGCGTCCCGTAAGAGATTGTGTGAGATGCTGGAGGCCCATGACTTGTGTGATGTCTGGAGGAACTTCCATGGAGGGCAGAGACAGTATACCTGGGCACATTCAAGAGATAACACACTCTCATTGGCAAGGCTGGATCGATTTTATGGTTTTAGGTATCAACTTTCTGCTTTTACACGCTGTCTTATCTCCCCAGTTGGTTTTTCAGATCATTGTATGGTCCAGTGCACAGTAAGGAAATGTAACGTTAAGCCACAGAGTGCATACTGGCATTTTAACACTGCACTTTTAGAGGATGCCAATTTTAGAGAGTCTTTTACTTTTTTTTGGGATGTTTTTAGCTCAAAGAAAACATCTTTTAGCTCCCTGCAGCAGTGGTGGGACATAGCTAAAATACAAATTAAAGTATTCTGTCAGCAGTACACTCTCAATGTCACAAGGGACATAGCCAGATCTCTCAAAGCTCTGGAGACTGAAATAGTGGTGCTCCAGGGTTTAGCAGAGGCCACAGGAAATCGGGGGCATATTGAAGCTCTGAAAACTAAAAAGACTGCATTGGCTGACCTTTTAGGCATAACAGCACAGGGGGCGCTGGTCCGCTCACGTTTCCAGTGCGTGTCGGAAATGGATGCTCCTTCAAAGTTCTTCTTTGGTCTCGAGCGCAGAAATGGACAGAAAAGGTTTATGCATGCTGTGCGTACAGAATCAGGGGATCTCTTATCTGAGCCTTCTGAAATTCGTCAGCAGACAATCAGCTTTTTCTCAAAGCTGTACGAGAGCGAGTGGGCAGAGGCACGAGAGGTGGAGGAGGGATTCTTCCGTGACCTCAGCCAGCTCACGCGAGAGTCTGCTGCAGTGCTGGATGCAGATATCTCTCTGGGGGAGCTGTATGAGGCTCTCCAGGGCATGGAGAATGGTCGGGCGCCAGGTATTGACGGTCTCCCTGTTGAATTTTATAAAGTGTTTTGGTCAGTGTTGGGGCAGGATGTGCTGGATGTCCTCCAGAACAGCATAAGGGAAGGGAAGCTTCCGCTGAGCTGTCGGAGGGCCGTTCTAACCCTGCTACCCAAGAAGGGGGACCTAGCTGCACTGAAAAACTGGCGCCCCGTCTCTCTGTTGTGCACTGACTGTAAGCTGCTCTCAAAAACGTTAGCTTCGAGACTGGGGAAGGTGATGGAGCAGGTGGTTCACCTTGACCAGACGTACTGTGTGCCTGGAAGGTCAATTTTTGACAATGTATATCTAATTCGTGATGTTTTGGAAGTCTCCAGACTATTGGGCTTAAAGACTGGTCTCATTTTTTTGGATCAGGAAAAGGCATTTGACCGGGTTGAACACGGCTATCTGTGGAAAGTTCTGGAGAACTTTGGTTTCAACCCAGGTTTTATAGCCATGATCAAGGTTTTGTACAGTGACATTGAGAGTGTGCTCAAAGTTAATGGTGGTTTATGTGCTCCTTTTAAAGTGCACAGAGGTATTAGGCAGGGCTGTGCTCTGTCTGGCATGCTGTACTCTCTAGCTATTGAACCTCTGTTGTGCAAACTGAGAGACTGCATCTCCGGTTTGTTTATACCTGGCTGTTCTACTCCACTGTGTGTCTCAGCATATGCAGACGACCTTGTTGTGATAGCAAGTACCCAGACTGATGTGGATGTTTTAGATAGAATTTTAAATGATTTTAGGGTTTTATCGTCTGCAAAAGTAAACTGGACCAAAAGTGAAGCAGTTTTAGTTGGTGATTGGGATGGTGGGGAACCCGCGCTTCCAGATGGGTTGATGTGGAGAAGGGGTGGTTTTAAATATCTGGGGGTGTATCTGGGGGACAGTATCTGTAGTGCACAGAACTGGGATGGCATGGTTGAAAAGATTAAAGGACGCCTCAGTAAGTGGAAATGGTTAGTCCCCCAGATGTCCTATCGGGGAAGGGTGCTTGTTATCAACAACCTCGCTGCATCATCGCTCTGGCATAAACTGGCCTGTGTGGACCCCCCACCGAATCTGCTGGCAAACCTGCAAGCCGTGCTAGTGGACTTCTTCTGGGATCGACTGCACTGGATTCCGCAGGGAGTTCTACATCTGCCAAAAGAGGAAGGGGGACAAGGACTCGTCCACTTGGCTAGCAGGGCCGCTGCCTTCAGACTCCAGTTCATCCAGAGACTTCTTGCTGGTCCCAGTGAGCTGGTTTGGAGGGCGGTCTCATGCAAAATATTACACACAGTAGGTGGTCTGGGGTTGGACAGAGCATTGTTTTTAATGAGCACCAAAACACTGGACATTGCTGGGTTGCCTGGTTTTTATCGAGGACTTTTTAAAATCTGGGACTTTTTTAATGTGAATAAACAGGCTGGCTCCACTTTGCACTGGCTGTTGGAGGAGCCTCTTTTCAACGGCACACGACTGGACTTGGCGGGCACGATCACCCCTGCACTGACTAGAGTCTTGTTGTCATCAGGAGTCACAACCCTACGCCGGCTGGTGGATGTCGCCGGACCAGATCTCACTCGGGTGGAGGACGTGGCTGCGAGGCTGGGGATGAGATCCCTGCGAGTTGTGGCTCAGCTGCTCGAGGGATGGAGGACAGCTCTCTCTCCTGAGGAACGCGAGCAGGTGAGGGCCTACAGTGCAGGGGTGGTCAGTCCTACGGAGCATGACCCATTCCCGGACATCACTATCACGCCGGACCTACAGGACTATGAAGGTCCCCTTCTGGAGTGTGATGGGGAGTCCAGAATGAACTTGGGGACAGTGTCTGGTAAGCTGCTGTACAGAGCCTGTGTGAAGGTACTGAATAAGAAAAGACTGCACAGTAGAACCGACACACCATGGCGTGATGTTTTTAATCTGAGTGATGATGTGAAGCCGGAGTGGAGAGCACTGTATAAACCACCATTGACTAAAAAAGTAGCTGACCTGCAGTGGAGGATTTTACATGGTATTGTCTCAGTCAACGCTTTTATTTCTGTTTTAAATCCTGAGATTTTACCACAGTGTCCTTTTTGTCCCCAGAGAGAAACTGTGTTTCATGCTTTTATGCACTGTTTTAGGCTTTGCTCTTTGTTTGAAGTTTTAAAGACTGTTTTTAGGTCTCTTAATGTGACTTTTACACTCCAGACTTTTATCCTTGGTTTTAAATACGTCAGAAGAGAGAAATCCAAATGCCAACTGATCAACTTCATTCTTGGGACGGCGAAAATGGCGATATATATCAGTCGTAAGAACAAGGTGGCGCATGGTACTGACTGCGAGGCCACAAGGATTCTCTCTAGGCTGGTGAGATCAAGGATTTTAATTGATTTTAATTATTATAAGAGCATGTGTGATGTGGAGGCCTTTGAGGCGATGTGGTGCTGTGGTGGGGCCGTGTGCTCAGTGTGCGAGGGTGAGCTCTGCTTCGCTCCTGAGCTCAGATGAGCCGGACTGGGTTTTATTTGTTTTCTTGTTTTTATCTATTTATACAGTGTTTGTCTTATTTTTATTTAATCAATTAATTTATTTCAATATAGTCTAAGATGACACATTGTGACGGATGACTGTTTTAAAAAAAATGCTGGTTCAATAAAGGACCATCAAAAGTCAAAAAGTCTCTCTCTCTCTCTCTCTCTCTCTCTCTCTCACACACTCTCTCTCTCTCTCTCTCTCACACACACTCTCTCTATCTCTCTCACTCTCTCACTGTCTCTCTCTCCCTCACTCTCTTTCTCTCCCTCTGTCTCTCTCTTTCTCTCTCTCTCCCTCACTCTCTTTCTCTCCCTCTGTCTCTCTCTCTCACTCAAATCAAATCAAATCAAATATGCTTTATTGGCATGACAGGATATAAGACCTATGTTGCCAAAGCTGTAAGTACATCTTAAATTGAATTATTATTAAAATATAAATGAATAGGAAAAAAAAATGAATAGAAAATAAATAGGGAGAAAAATAAATAAATATGGTAATACATATAAGCATAGAATGAGTATGGACATGCCAAATGTAATAAAATAAAATACAATAAAATAATAATAATAATAATTAAAAATAAATAAATAAATAAAACAAACAAGGTACATATGAAAAATGTAATACATTTTGAACATCAGGAATTAGAAATATAAATTATATAACTGAAGTGCTATGTTACATTTTCTTCTCTGATCTTGTGGCAGTTCTGAATAAACTGTCCCACTAAACTTATTGTTTCTACATTTTCTCCCAGTAAAATTTTCATTTTCACTCTCTCTCTCTCTCTCTCTCTCTCTCTCTCTCTCTCTCTCTCTCTCTCTATGGACATACCTCCATACCTCTCCACCTTATTACAACAACCCTCCTGCTCTATGATTGGCTGTATGATAGCTCACACAGGCAGTCCGCCAATAGGACTCCGCCTAGTGCAAAAGGGCGGGACTTGTCTGAATACGGGTGGGAAATAAACGCACTCGAACAGAGACACTTCACCGACCCGCTCTCGGACAGAAAGCCAGCACAGTCAGACTGCAGAAGCCCGCGGAGTCCAAAATCCGTCAACATGGTTCAAGGTTTGTGAATCCTCTCAGCTGCAGGGCTGAGTACACGCTTCTGTGCTCTTACAGCTTAGTTACTTGACTCAAAATGCAGGTGCAAAGAACTGGACAGGTGGCAGCTGACAGGTGGAACCTACTTGATGTTATCTGCTTTCACTTTGGACTGACCTGTGTGAGACTGAGGAACTGTGGACTTACTGTGAAACACCTGTGACAGTATTCGGTTTACTTTCAGACTGTTTAGTGCTGAATTTACTCTTAAATGCTGATTAAAAGGGGAATTCATCTTCAAAGTTAAACCGTAAACTTGTGGTTCACCATCAGAAGGCGTGTAGGTTCTGAAGTTACAGAAACAGTGCATGTGGTTTTGTGGAGGCCCAGCGTTTTAGACTGGGCTACTTCATACAGCAGCTAACGTGCAGGAAGGGGGGAAATGATGGCGCACTGTGATGATTTTCTTTCTCTAGCACATCCAATAAACCTTGTTACTAACTATAATTCTGTGTACCTGAGCTGGAAAATCACTGTGTGAAGGAATGCGGCCCTTCAGGACCAAAGTTCCCCACCCCTGCTCTAATGCGACAGCTAGGCAGAGCATGTGACGCCAACAAAGACACAAAAATGATCACTAGAATTTCACATAAGCTGTTAACCGAGAATTTTTTGCAAAAATGCATAATGTAACACTCAGTCTTGAACCATGCATATAGAATTTGGCTACAATTTCCAAAGCATTTTTATGAACTGGAATTTAAATCAATAATAAGAAAATTACTTACGGAAAATGAACTAATAACTCAAAATAGGTTGGTTACAGTTCTAACAGAGCCAAAGAGTTATATTTTCTTTCTACGTCACTCAAACAAAGCTGAGGTTTGCTTAAGTCTATCCTAACTTTAATTGGAAGCTTTATATTTCTTCATTCGCACACAAACTTCACTTTTACCTGAACTACCAGTAAATAACCTCCTTCTCTAATCTGCTATTTTGTGTTTTTGCCTCCTCAGAATTACATTTGGTGAAGTTCTTCATGATGGTGTTTGGGAATGTTATGTGTTCCCACATAAAGTTCTTGGATCGGCTCAAATCGCGTCTTCATCTCCGTGAAGTTGTTTCAGAGGAGGAGAGCGACATCATCATTGCTTTTGTCGCTGTTGTGTCTCGAGCTGGAACGGATATTGAAGCTGCTCTTAACGGAATTCCACAAAGTAAGACTCTTCCTTCAGCTAAGTGTTCAGAACGGTGTGATGGAGGCATTTAGAAACTGAAATTTAGCGTAGCTGTAGGGGGGACTGAGTGGGGGATGAGGGGGCCTAGGCCCACACTACAGGACTTTTTAAATCGTACACGCTCAGAAATAAAGGTACTAAACTGTCACTGGGGCAGTGCCCCTCTTGTCACTGGGGTGGTTCCCTCAAGGGTCCATCTCAGTACCTTTAGTCAGGGAACATAACTGAACCATAATCCACTGAAATGATATGTTCTAAGCTGTACTGACTCCACACACCCCGTCTCGTCTCCAGGACTTTTATTTTACTGTTCTCTTTTAAAACATTCGGTTATGAAAAGGTACAAATACGAACTTTTCACCTGGAAAAACGTATTTAAGGTTCACAATCAGACCTTAAACCACTGTTGTACCTTTGAGGGAACATTAACACTGTTTGTACCTCGATGAATATTGAATGTTTTAATATTAGTGATTGGAAATGTGGTCAGACTGGACTGTGAGTAGATTGTTGGGGTACAAATTGGATTATCACCACCACTACCACCACCGCCACAGGATAACCTGGGACGACAATCGTTTAAGACTATCCTGAATCAGGACACCTTTTGTGGTTCAAAAATATCTCTAGGACTGACTGCAATTCTGGCTCCGCCTGCTGTGCCAGACCTCACGCTGGTAGCAATGAATGTAGTTTATTCTCAGACTTTTACTAAACCTATAAAATAAGTGAGTTAAACTAATCTGTTGTTCTACGCTGCAAGTGCAAGTGCTGGAATTAACTAGCCAACCACACCTCTGTTGAACTTTAGTACCTGACACACCACTGATCTGGTATTGACTGAGCAAATAGTAGGTCAGTAGCAGGTAAATATATTTTCTCATATCTCTCTCTCTCTCTCTCTCTCTCTCTCTCTCTTTCTCTCAGCGTCCCGGACTGTTGTTCTAGTGGTTCTCCACCACACGTTTGATCCCTATTTCGTTGCTCCAGACAGCAGACTCTGTGTTGACAGGACTGATGTGTTTGTTGTGGACGGCCTGTTTCATGAAGACCAAGGTCTGCTGAGATGTGAGCGCAACGACCGGGCACTGAAAGAAGTTACTGACCATCTGATATCTAAAGGAGTGTCAGCTGCTTCACCAGTAGGTTTTAAACTGGTATTATCATGAAACAAAACCTAATTGGCCACTTTTATCCACAAAGGCCTGGTGTGGCTGCAGGTTTTCATTCCAAACAAGCAGAAGCACATCTGATTCCACTCGTTTAACCAGTTGGTCTCAGTGTTCGTGTAGCCGATTCGTTGAATGAGTTGTGCTTCTGCTGGGTTGGAATGAAAACCTGCAGCCACACCAGATCTAAATTGATAGGGATGGGCCTTTCATTCAAAATGAATTTGTAAGGCATTATCTAAAATATGTTTGAATAATGTCCCCCATCAGCTCACCAAACAAAGCTAAAGGCTGCTGCACACTAGACACCACCAGAGCCAGTGACACCATTCAGCTCAGTTACTGGCTCAGCCACATTGTATTTCGACAATGACACCAAACCTGATTCTTTCCCTTTAAATCTATACAAGTGCATGAGAGTGTGAAGTGTACATTAGTTTGATGTTTATCTGTGCTTTTCTGCAATGCTTGCTATGTGCTATAGCTGTGCTTTGTACCATCTACCCAGACACCCATTGGCAGCGGTGGCCTTTAGACGGCTGCAGTAGTTTTACTGCATTTCCTTCTTTGGATTAAACAGATCATAAACCATGACCAATGCATAAGATGTTAGCCCTACACTGCCCTCTGGTGGAGTACAGAGTTCAGATTTCCCAGAGGTCTTAAATAAAAGAACAATCAATGTTAGCGAAGAGCTAATTTGCATATCAAAAATTCAGATATTCAGAAATTCTAATCTATCCCAGATTGGTGATTCCTACTTTTGACAACTAATAAAGTAATCAGAGCTAAAAAATAAAATTGGACGCCAAATGGAGTATTTAATCTCTATATCCGTTGTTAACATGCCGTCTCGCCTTCGACATGCTTAAAAAAGATGGTTCTTCAAGGTTCTTTAGTAAAGAGAATGAGTGTTCATGGTTCTACTTAGAACCAAAGAACCCATTGCATGATTAAAGGGTTCTTTGCATTGTGAAAGGGTTCATCAGATTGATGGAGAATGTGCTGCAGATGGTTCTATATAGAACCTTTTTGGGGTTCTATATAGGACCAAAAAGGGTTCTAGTATGGTTATGAATTTTTGGTGCTACTGTATATAGAACGCTTTTCAAAAAGCTATATAGAACCATCTACAGCACATTCTCTATCAGTCTGAAGAACCTTTCAGGATGCAAAGAACACTTTAATCATGCAATGGGTTCTTTGAGTGTTCATGGTTCTACTTAGAACCATTCTCTTTATCCATCTACTTAGAACAACTCCGGTCCTGGAGGGCCAGTGTCCAGCACAGTTTGGTGATTTACCTGCTCAAGCAGGCCAGATTACAATCATCTGTTACTTGCCAGGTTTAGTGGATATGCTTGAACACAGGAACCGCCAAACTGTACCAGATACCGGCCCTCCAGGACCAGTGTTGTGCACCCCTGCAGTAGCCTATAGAGTGAGAGTTTCCAGTTTAACCCATTAACAGGCCGTAGTTTTATCACATGCTTCTATAACCTAAGAATAGCTCAGCCAGTTTGAATTGAAGTGCCTGTAGTTACTGAATAATAAGCCTTAGTATGTAATAAGCCTGGGATTTTAAGGGTTAAAGACTAGAAATCTTACCTTCTGATATCATGAAGGTGGGAGAAGCTTTAAAAAAACTACAAGCACTTTGGGGTGGAGACTTGAAAGATATATATATATATATGAAAAGGGAGGGTGCTGTTCGCATTTCCTGTAGCATAGCTCGTAGTCTCTCAGACTGCTGTCAGTGTAGGACAGTCCGGGCTTAGGCCAGGCAGCAGACAAACAGGCTAAACCGACCGTCTGCGAGCTGCCTTGAGACGCCACAGAGGTTCCACCCAGTTGAGCTGTGTCTGTTCCCCGAATAAAACAAAGCATCAAAAATCCTCAAAACGTTTGCTCTAATAACTTGATTAATATCAGACCTGTTATACCAGTTTGCAGTGACAGCACGGATCTCTAAAGCTGTCATTGTAAATGAAATTACACCAATCAGGCATAATATTATGACCACCTCCTTGTTTCTACGCTCATGGTCACAGCACTGCTGTGTCTGATCCACTCGTACCAGCACAACACACACTAACACACCACCACCACGTCAGTGTTACTACAGTGCTGAGAATGATCCACCACCCAAATAATACCTGCTCTGTGAGGGTCCATGGGGGTCCTGACCACTGTAGAACAGGGTAAAAGGGGGCTAACAAAGTATCAGAGAAACAGATGGACTACAGTCTGTAACTGTAGAACTACAAAGTGCACCTATATAGTAAGTGGAGCTGATAAAATGGACAATGAGCGTAGAAACAAGGAGGTGGTCATAATGTTATGCCTGATTGGTGTATGCACATATATATATATATAATATATATATGTATGTGTGTGTGTGTGTGTGTGTGTGTGTGTGTGTGTGTATGAGGCACTACATCAGTGCTTGTAGTCAGGCTTTCTTTATCCATTTGGTGGTATTTTAAAAAGTTGTAGGACGTATTTGTACAATAAGAATAATTTATTGGAAAAATATAAACTAGAAAGCTTTTAAAAAGCTAATTACCAACTGCTGGTCAATTTTAATCAATACTTTTGTTTTTTCTGCGTTTGATTAAGTAATCATGACAGCCCAGATACTTTTCATCATTCACTTGTAGCATTAAAAGGCCAAAGGCCAATATCAGGGCAATGTCCTCACTTTTCAAAATAAAAGTCTAATGTAGTATGTAAACACTGTTAGAGTTGAAGACGTACCATTCACTACACCCAGTCTAAACAGTTCATATGTGGAAACTAAGTTAAAAAAACCAGCTTGTCTTAAGTCTTAAAGGCACAGTAACATAGCAGCCTGTTTAATTGTAAGAGCTAAAGATAGTTTGGAAAACAGTCATGTAAACATGAATTATGATTCATTTTGGGACATAAAGTCATGCAGATGTTTCAAGTGGATGTCATGGGAAAAAATAAAATACAAGAGAAATGTCTGATATGGGCCCCTTAAAAAGACTCTCAGAGACACACATCCGTTACATCCGCTTTGACAGTGCTGGGCTCACTGTAGCTGCTGAATCATGCTTCCTGCTCTCCTCCCGTCTTTGGCTGTGTCTCACTGCTCTTCTTGTTTCTTTCAACAGCTCCTGCCAGAGAATCGTCCTAGAGTCGGTCTTCCACAGTGGGATAGAAAAACCTGGCTGATAGTTGTTGGAGTCTTTATTGCGATATGTGTTGTGGTACTTGTTGTGCTTCTTGCTTACTTCCTTTCCCACGAAAACCCCTAGATCAACAAGTCTGACTGTGGCTTTACAGGGACATTTAAAATGCACAAAGATTAAAAGAAAAGATGCTTCTGTATGGATCATTATAATATCCATATGCGAGTATTGGTACCACTTTAGAATAAGAGTACCCTAATAAAAGGGTCTATGAATGGTTTAAAATTAGTTTAGTAATGGTGATTAGTTAAGTCATAAACACCTTAAAAACCATGAATAAACAGGTAAAATCAGTAAATCAGTAAAACTGGTGAAACTAAGCGTTTATATCTGATGCAAATCAATGTGTGATAAAGCCGACAGGTTTAATACCGACTGATGAAAAAGTAAGACCAACAAACCAGCACACATATATATATATGCACACACACACACACACATACATGTATATATAATTATATAAAAATATATGTAAATTTAATATCACCTACCTTTTTATCATGGTTTACAATATTGCCGCAATAATGCATTAAACATCTGCTAAAACATCTGTACGAACTTCAGGTAAAGAGTGTAACAGTGTAGTGGGAGCAGATCTGTGCACCTAAAAATGCTCTGACTAAAACGCAGTGGCGATATTTTAAAGTGTCCACGATAACAGTATTGTGTGTAATCGCTTCATATCACAGTGTCAGCAACATCACATTATGCCTTATTATTGAATGTCGGCACATGCTCAGTGTGTTACTACACTGCTAGTGAACAGTGGGTGAAAAATCATTGCTTTTTAAATTTTAACATTTTTTGAAAGACTTCAGTTGTGGGTCTATCCTTTGGGAATTCTGAGGAGCAGACGTTTCCCCAGTTTCTCTCCCTGATTCCTGAGCGTGGAAGTGCCTCAGTGAGTGCCTTAAGAGCTTTAAAACTTGGATGGCCAACAACTAGATGTGTGTAAAACCACATCTGGACCTCAAATCTGTTTTAAATTCTGTTGTTAAGGGTAGCTGCTCTTTATCAAACTGTATATGATCTCATCTAAGTATATTTTGAAGTGTTTTGTCTCTAACCAGTGTTTTTTCTCATACTTGTATAGAAATGAACAGTGCAATACTTGGAAAAGTATGTGAAAATTAAATATCAAAACCCATTTATACTGATTTTTTGTTGTGTGTGAGTCTTTTAGTGAGATGATACTACACTGTTAACAAAGATGGTTCCTTTGCATGATTAAAGGGTTCTTTGTATCGCACAATGGTTCATCAGATTATTGGAGAATGTGGTGTATATGGTTCTATATAGAACCATTTTGAAAGGGTTCTAAATGGCACCAAAAAGGGATCTTCGATTGGGACACGCTTGACATCGTAACAATAGGAGAACCCTTTTTGGTGCTACAAAAAGGTTCGATAATAAATCAATATTTATTAGAGGCCATGCATTACTGTGGTTTTATCCCGGGAAGGGTGTTCTTAGGCACGATGTGAAGCTTTTATAATGGTGGGCAACATAAAATGAGATAAAATATACAATTTTTTAGAAAATAAGTAATTAGTTATAGTGAAGTTTTAAACTTTTTGTCGTATAACAAAGAACATATGATAACAGCACTGTTTAATACAGAAACCTTCACTGTATAAGTGCTTTTTGGTCACCGAATCACCATGGCAGGTCTTATTTAGCACCAATCCAGCGACGCCCCTCTTCTCACGCTGGGGCTGAATCTCAAACGGCTCCCTGCTCCCTACATAGTGCACTACGTAGGAGTTTAAATACTGGATCCTGCAGCCCAACAGAGCAAAATACAGCTATGAAACAGTCATTTGGGACTCAGACTCATCCACACTCGATACATGATGAACTGTTTGGCTGTAGAGGCTAGAATTTCTAAACGTTCACAGCTAGAACACTATTTAGGGAGTACAGAGCCGTTTGGGATTCAGTCTGGGTTTGATGCGACTTCTGACTGAAACACGGACATTTGAAGTGTGTGAGACATTCAGGTGACATTCTTAGTCTTTTATACTGCCGTTTTTCAGTTAATCACACTGTAAGTACTTTAACTTAAGCCTGTGATATTAATGATGGAGCTGTTTAGGCTGTTGGCTCTTTTAGCCTGTTAGCTAGCTGACTAGCCTGGTTCTAGTTAAGAGCATAAGTTGTCAGCTCCTAACTAAAAGTGGTACTGCTGTGGCCCGTGTCTTTCCCTTACGTCTCTCATCACATACGCCATGTTATATCTCCTTTAGCCTTAGCTCCACCCAGGGGAGCGTAACATGACATTACTGCTAAAGGAGAAAGGTCTGAAATCTGAGACTGTTCACATTATTCATAACGTACAGTTTTGCTGCCCATTAGCTTTGTTTACATTTGCTAAATTAACTAGCACTTAGAACATAAGCAGTGGCTTTAATAAAGCACTGTCATCCTGTTTTTCTAAAACAAGACAGTAAAATGAAATTAATAAATGAACACTGAGCAAACTGTGTCTCTACATTAGTGTTGTATTGCTGGAGCCCAAATAAAACAGTCCTGTATCTGCATCAGGGGTCTTACAGTAGCGGTCCACACAGCGGGAGATGCAGCGAGTTAGAATTAAAATATAAACAGAATTATCAAACTAATCTGCTGAGAATGCAGAATGAACTGCTCTCCATTCACAGAACTTCACTCACAAGAACTTCACTCATGTCCACCAACATATCATAATAAGAGTCCCATGCAATTCTACTGTTAGATGCATGTTTATTTCATTCGAGAGAATACTGAAATGTTTATTAAGCACACAGTGTACTATTAATTATATAATACCAATAATGCATTTAATAATGATAATAAAACTCTTTATAATCAGTAGAAGTAGTGAATTGTGTTTACAGCAGATGTGCTATTAAGCATCGACTAAGAAGTGCTTAAATGAGGGCATATCTAAAGTTAAAATTCATAAATGAAAGAAGAGCATGGGGGGTGCAACACACCCCTCTTGTACAAGACCACCTTAACTGAAAGTGGTACCAGTAGAAGATAATACATTATTTAATGTGATACTGTACAAAATATATTAAAAATACAATATTATTCATTCATGTATGATTAATGCTAATGAATTTATAATGAACCACAAACATTTTTCATTTTTTCCCTCTGAAAAAATCTTTATCAGGTCTCGATCTGGACTGTGACTCGTATCTAGTGGTCTTAACCACAACCCCATTCTACATGCTTAATCAGGGCTGTTTTTGAATGCATTTTAAATCAAATTAAAATACTCAGTGATTGTTCTTGTTATGAAAACAGTGATAGAGCAGTTCCTCTCTTTCCTGTGTAAAATGCACACTAAACAGTACTGCAACAATTACTTGTTGCAATATTATTAAGCTTCTAAACTAAAGTATTGATGTGAGACTAAATCAGCAGTTTCAAAACTGCCACATCAACATTTGCTGCAACACTACTAAGTGTGTAAGAAAAGCAGACGGCAGCTTTAACTGCAGGCCATTCACTTTTCATTTCCTTGAAATGCGTCGGAGAAGGTTTGGAGAGTGAAAGTGAAAGTGTGCACTGCAACTTTATCTTTTTTCTCTTCGAAAGTTTTACTCCCAGCTGAAACTCTCTGTTCGACCTACCTGGGGTCACACTTCGATTCAAAATGTCCAGAGGTTGGTATTTTTTATTGCAGTTAAAAGGTTTAAACACTGTAAAAGGCTGGTGTTGTGTATGTGCTGTCAGCATTGGGTGGATCTGTGAGTGAGGTGTATTTTGAGCAGTGTGCAAGTACACTGCTACTGTAGACTAGCCTTAGCAGTCTGTGGCTACACTGAACCATCTACAATGCCCACACAGTTCACAATCCGGAGTGGTATTTATGCAGTATGTATTATATATGAATATATATAATTTGAACTCGGTTATGTTGTCCTCACTGGGCAGAGTTTGTGCCTGGTGAACAGATGCATGCTTCATAGTGAAGTGTGTGGCAGTGGCGGTTGTGTATATGTGTTTCCAGTATTCTGTTTGATTGATATTGTTTTGTATTGGTGGAAGGTGATGACTGCACTACTCTCAGAAATAGGCTATAGCCTGACGTTATGTCATTGTGGGAGATAGCACATCTGGAAAATGTAAATCGGCCAAGTTGGCCTGCACTGTTAGAAATAAAGGTTCTGTTCAGGTACATTTTTTATTCATCAAGGTAAAAACAGTGTAAATGTTCCTTCAAAGGTGCAACAGTGGTTTTAAGGTCCGATTGTGAACCTTAAACAAGTTTTTCCAGGTGAAAAGTACAACCCCATTTCCAAAAAAGTCGGGACGCTGTGCAGAATGTAAATAAAAATAGGATGCAATGATATGAAAATCACGTAAACCATATTTTTAAAGGAAAATACTACAAAGACAACATCAAATGTTGAAACAGAGAAATTTTATTGTTTTTTGAAAAATATTTGCCCATTTTGAATTTGATGCCAACAACACATTCCAAAAAAGTTGGGACGGGGGCCTGTTTACCACTGTGTTTCATCACCTCTTCTTTAACAACACTCTGTAAGTGTTTGGGAACTGAGGAGACACTGCTGTAGTTTGGAAAGTGAAATGTTTTCCTGTTCTTGTTTGATACATGATTTCAGCTGCTCATCAGTTCAGGGGCTCATTTGCCATATTTTTCATTTCATAATGTGCAAAATGTTTTTGGTGGTGACAGATCTGGACCGCAGGCAGGTCAGTTTAGCGCCCAGATCCTTTTAATACGGAGCAATGTTGCTGTAATACATGCAGAATGTGGTTTGACATCATCTTGCTGAAAAAATAGGCCTTCCCTGAAAAAGACGTCGTCTGGATGGCAGCATATGTTGCCAAAACATATGTTGTGTTTGTACTATTTACAATTAAATATAGGGTTTAAATGATTTGCACATCATTGCATTTTATTTTTATTTACATTTTGCACAGCATCCCAACTTTTTTGGAAGTGGAGTTGTACATATTTGTACCTTTTCATAACCGAATGTTTTAAAACAGAACAGTAAAATAAAAGCCTGGAGACGAGACGGGGTGTGTGGAGTCAGTACAGCTTAGAACATATCATTTCAGTGGATTATGGTTCAGTTATGTTCCCTGACTAAAGGTACTGAGATGGAGCCTTGAGGGTTCCACCCCAGTGACAAGAGTGACAGTTTCATAAATGAGAGTGTACCCACTTTTTCACAGGACCAGCCAAAGACGTATTTCTGCCTACACCACTGCTAGAGCTTTTAGCTGAACTTAGTATTACAGTGTTTTTCTATTTAGTTTGGGTTTTTAATCTCCTGAGCATGACTTTGGGGTCCTGCTGAAGTGTTTTGTGGTATCTATAAACATTTTCTCTGATCTCTTTCTCAGATTTTGGAGTCCAGACCATGGTCTTTGGGAACACCATGAATTCCCATTTGACCTTTATGAATCTTCTCAGCGAAGAAGTAAAAATACAGGACGTGCACCCAGGGACTAAGAGCAACGCAATCGTTGCCTTTGTCTCCATTGTGTCTCGAGCTGGTACTGATATCACAGCTGCTCTTACTTGCATTCCTGGTAATTATGTACTCAAAGTTAACAGCCTTTATATAAGAGATAGAATCTAAAGGAGACGCCTTTGAGAGTAACGAACCTCTCCATCTCTTCCTCTGCCCTAGTGAACCGACCTGTTGTTCTAGTTGTGCTCCACCACACGTTTGATCCACATTTCGTTGCTCCGGAGAGCCGACACTGTGTTACCCAGAAGAATGTGTTCACTGTGGACTGCCTGTATCACGAAGACCGAGGCCTGCTGAGATGTCAGCGCAATGACCAGGCACTGAAAGCAGTGAAAGAGCATCTGATATCTAAAGGAGCATCACCAGTTCGCTTTGAACAGGTAAAATAAAAAGGAAACTGGTTTTATCAGTTTATACTGTTTAGGGCTGTCGGGATCCTCAGAGACCTCTGATGACTTCTGGGAATTAAATTGATCTAGAATGCTCCCCTTTTCACACTGTTCTAGAATGTTCTTCCCTTTTACCCTGCTCTAGAATGCCCTCCTCGTTTGCATTGTTATAGAATGCTTTCCCCATTTGCATTGTTCTAGAATGCTCTACCCTTTCAAATGGTTCTAGAATGCTCTCCCCATTTACACTGTTCTAGAACGCTCTCCCCATTAACACTATTCTAGAACACTCTCCCCCATTTGCACTGTTCTAGAATGCTTTCCCCATTTACATTGTTCTAGAATGCTCTATCCTTTTAAATTGTTCTAGAACGCTCTCCCCAGTAACTTCTGATAACTTCTGATAATTAAAAAAAAATGTGTTAAAAATACGTTTAGTTCATTTTTGTTTGATATAATTGTCATGCTTGTTGTATTTAATGTTGTATTTATTCTGCTGGTAAAAAATAAAAAAACAATCTCACTCTAGGCCTTCTTGAAGTTCTAGATACCATACCTTTTCAACTTATAAGAACAAACAGTTTGTACATGAATGTTCTCGGTAAGATTCTTGCTCTATCTATCTTACTCTGTGTGACTGAGCTGACCTCCATCTCTCCTCCTGCAGGTGACGGCTGGAAACTGGGAACTGATGTTCTGGATACTTGCACTGATACACATCGCCCTGATTTTCGTGGGTTGTCTTTCCCTCTGGTATCTTCTCGTGGTGGTCTTTTTTGTGGTTCTCAAGAAGAAGTCTGGCTATGGTGAACGGATTCTTTGGCTTTTTCTTCTGTTCTCTGTCTTGGTGTTTCTCGTTCTCATCATTCAATACTTCACGGCTTCAGACACTTCTGATAACTTCTGAATCTGTCCGACGCAGCACTTCTGAACAAAAGACTCAAATATTATGAAAACATAGACATGCAATAAAGAAAATAATGCACGATTTTACTGAAAACACATGAAGTTAAAAATGAAGTTGTTTTGGTTGTTGAAGGCGTCTCTCTTTTTGATTGGATGGTGGGTTCTCTTTGAGAGGTTTGGCTCCTCTCAGTGTGTCTTCCTCTTGCTTTCCGTCTGTTTAATCTACCTATTTGTATCCTAACTGCACTAGTCAGTGCAGCACACATGGAGGAATGGTTCTCCTTTTGAGTTTTGGTTCCTCTCAGTGGTTCTCCTGATGCTCTTAAGGCCAGAACACACTGACCCAACAAATCAACCAAAAATCCACACCTTAGTTTTGTGGTCTGTGTCTTTTTCTGATTGTTAGGAGTTTGTAGAATGTTCTTCCCTATTCACGCTGTTCTAGAATTCCCTCCATTCACACTGTTCTAGAATTTCCCTCTTTCACACTGTTCTAGAATGTTCTCCCCTATTCAAACTGTTCTATAATCCCTGTATGCTCACTGTTATAGAATGCCCTCTACCACTCACATTGTTCTAGAAAGTTTTTTAACCTCAGTCACGTTGTTCTAGAATGTTCCTCCCCATTAGATCGAGAATATTCTATACCACTCACAATGTTTTAGAACTTTTATCCCTATTCATGTTGTTCTAAAATTCTTCCCTATTCACTTGATTCTATGTTCTCCCTTTCTAGTGTTCTCCCTATTCACATTGTTCTAGAATGCCCCATCGACATTGATCTAAAATGCTCCCCGTCATGCTGTTCTAGAATGCTCTCCCCATTAACACTATTCTAGAACACCCTCCCCCATTTGCACTGTTCTAGAATGCTTTCCCCATTTGCACTGTTCTAGAATATTATTTTTCACAGAAATCTGTTTGTTTTCTCAGTTTTTTTTTTCTGGACATTCTAAAGACAGTTAGAACATGAGGATGTTTGTAGGGAAGAGCTGGAACAATGTGGTCAGAGCTGTAGGGACGTTTTCCTGCCACTATTGTGGGGCTGCAGCTGCATATCTGGAAAGTTTTGGGTTTTGGGCTGTAAATTTATTCATTTATATTCATTAATGCCTCGAAATGAATGCTGTGGCCTGTCTGCATCCCCAAGATTATTTACAAATAAATAAATAAATAAATACAACAAAATAAATAAAAACTTCAACTCTTAAAAATGTGCATACTTGGTTCATTTCATATAATATTATATTTAGTTTTTCATGCTTCTGTGTAGTTTTCTGTTAAATATCTGCTTTCTGAAATGTGGGTCTCTCGCTTTTACACAGTAGTATTTGTGAAAAATAAATAATACCCTGTTTAAACCTGTGCTCTGCTGTTGTGTCCATTTTACATAAACTAAAATGAGCTAAAATTACATTTGAGCAAACATTTTTATTGTTATTTTATATTTTTTTCTGCATTTTGAGTTATAGAGTAGCTTTAAATATGAATACTTCATTCACACTTTTTACCATAAATGCTGATCTAGATCACTGCCAGTAAAAGTGAAAGTGTGAAAGCGTCCGTCTGTCAGCGTCTGAAGGTTTCGCCTCTAACTGACCGGCTCCACTCAACTCAGTGGGGTTTAGACTTCATCATGGCTCTGGGTTTGTGTCTTTATACGGTTATAAAGCTAAGTGTTGTTAATGTGGTGTAACTGATGTCAGAGTGAGACTCAAACTGATGAGACTCGTGGGACTGTTGCAATACGAATGTGCGCATTTACAAACAGATGTCTGCTCCTGTTTAAACCTTTCGTTATTAACTACATTCCGTTGTTTCGAGGCTCAGGGTTATTACATCGTTCATACGCGTCTCTTTTACATGTTTATTTTCATGTTAGAAATCACAACAGTAGTAATGTAGCGTTAATGTCACTTCTCAGTCAGTGTAATGTAACACATGTAGGCCCAGCTGTGTAGGGAGGTTCTGAACTTTTGGGTACCTAGTCTAGTTCCACACAGTTATTCCGTTCTAAGTCATCCATGTTGGGTTTTCAAAGCATCCTCAACTCCAGCTACTGTTAGTCTAATCAGGCTTCATGAAGATTAGCAGACTAGTCCTGTCTCAGAACACCTGAACTGGTTTAAGCAGAATGACCCTGAGCCACGTCTGTGAAAGCACCTCTTCTAGCTGAGCAAGTGATGTTGTCTAAGCTATACGAGTTGTTGTAGGCAAAAGTTTGAACACCCTCAGTCAAATGACGTGTTGTTGATTTTCTAAAGGAAAACTTTATGCCACTTTATTAGAAACACCTACCTTCTGCTTCCACTCATTGGCCACTTTATTAGAAACACTTACCTTGTGCTTCCACTCATTGGCCACTTTATTAGAAACACCTACCTTCTGCTTCCACTCATTGGCCACTTTATTAGAAACACCTACCTTCTGCTTCCCCTCACTGGCCACTTTATTAGAAACACCTACCTTGTGCTTCCACTCATTGGCCACTTTATTAGAAACACCTACCTTGTGCTTCCACTCATTGGCCACTTTATTAGAAACACCTACCTTGTGCTTCCACTCATTGGCCACTTTATTAGAAACACCTACCTTGTGCTTCCACTCACTGGCCACTTTATTAGAAACACCTACCTTGTGCTTCCACTCACTGGCCACTTTATTAGAAACACCTACCTTGTGCTTCCACTCACTGGCCACTTTATTAGAAACACCTACCTTGTGCTTCCACTCACTGGCCACTTTATTAGAAACACCTACCTTGCACTTCCACTCACTGGCCACTTTATTAGAAACGAAATGTCTGCGGTTTAAATAAGACACCCGCGGGGTGTGGGGTGTCCTGACATTTTCCTGACAGGAAAACTGCATTTTCATCAATTATGTTTTACTCAATTACATTTATGTTAAAATGAAGATCAAATGTCCAGAAATTTAAATGTGTCCAAAAAGAAGGTTTTATGGGGTGTCCTAATTTTTTCACATTACTGCATAGGCAGCATTCTCTGAATTTGTAGCCTCTGACTCACCAAACAAGGGACGTTAAAGTAATATAGGTGCCCTATCATCTAGGGTCATTTGCTGCAATGCAGACAATGCCAGACTAAGAAAGTGAGGCTGCTGCAGTAACTGCAGATACGTTCACCCCGATTTCCCTGAAATGCATGAATTTGCGAAAGTGGAAAGCGAAAGTGCTCCTGCAGCGTTATTTACGGTCTCACTCTGAGGGTTTTATCTCTACATGAAACACTCTGTTTGACCGACCTGGGTTTAGCCCTCAATTCAGAATGACTAAAGGTAAGTATTTATGTGTTTTTACTGCATTTTAACACGGCTGGTGTTGTGTGAGTGATGTGACTGTGTACAGAGCTTTATGTGTGCATATGTGTAGAGATGTGCAGACAAACACAGACATTTATATGTGTATATAATTTAAGAAGGTATTGTCAGGGTTTCCCGAAAGTGTCCTTGAACAAATACCATAGTTGAATGATAGAGAGACTATCATTTTGAACACTCTCTCTCCCCCATGGTTGCCATGATGGGTGCTCTATGATGCTTTCAGAAAGCACAGTCTCAGTAAGTGTTTATTTGCTGAGAAAAACACTAAAATTGAGAAAAACAGTACTTTTACATTATTTATTGTTACTCATTTGTATTTATTACTACAATAAAAGCATGAATAGAATTTACACTGATTTTGTGTTTGTTTAATCATTTCCAAACCTCTCCTCCCTGGAGGAAACCAGGGGGCTGGGAATGTGTGATTTTTAGTTTGACTATATGCTTTAAAAATAACACTCGTTCTAAAATGAAACATTAATCATTGATATTTGATTTTTTGTTAATTACAAAAACAAAAATGTAAATAAGTGAACACATCCTCTACAGAAAACAAACTTTTGCACATTTTTTATACATTCTATTTTATTTTATTTACTGAATTTAACAAACTGGATGCGTTTATTTATGTTTACTTACAAAATCAACAGAACATGTAACATAATGCGAATATTCAAACATTATCAAAGACCATTAGTGAAAGTGTTTATATTTTGCATTTATTTGTAATTTAATACAGAAGTTTTTTTTATTATTATTTTTAGCATAAATGATATTTACAGCATAACAATTAGAGTGAATCGTTGAATGAACTACATGATGTTCAGTGTTTCTTAGTTTTGCTTTGTGCCCCTTTTGCTTTAATGACTGTGCAGACGTTTATGATGATAAGTGTGTTTTTATTTTATTTTATTTTATTTTATCCAAATTTTAAAACTTTTTGTTTTTTTAGGTTTAAATTCAAGTGCGGTTTGAATTTCAATGTGGAGGGGGGGCCTAGATAAATTAGAATTCTGGTTTTACTTTCGCTTTAAAAGTCTCACTAATTAAAAAAAAGGGGGAAGTGGATCGATATTTGATTTTTGATGACGTCATTCAATTTGCTGTTCATGTCTGAAGAAAATTTCATACTCAAAAACCTCTAAATACAAACCAGGGACAGAAAACAGACTGTAAAAGAAGAACGATGAAGAGACGAAAAGAGAGATATATTATATGGACAAAAGTATGTGGACACCTGACCATCACACTTACACAAGCTTCTCATTCTAAAATCAAGGAGAGTGTGGGAATTTGTGCCCATTCAGTAAAAAGGAGCATTTGTGAGGTCAGACACTGATGGGGACGAGAGGGTCTGGCTCACAACTGACATTCCAAAGGTGTTCAGTGGGGTTGAGGTCAGGGCTCTGTGAGGGCCACTGGAGTTCCTCCACACCAAACTGGTCACTCCATGTCTTTATGGAGCTGCTTTGTGCACAGGGGTTCAGTCATGCTGGAACAGGAAAGGCTCTTCCCCAAAGCTGGAAGCAGATAACTGTGTAAAATGTCTTTGTGCTGCAGCATCAACATCACCCTTCACTGGAACTGAGGGGCCCAAACCCTGAAAACCAGCCCCAGCCCATCATCCCTCCTCCACCAAACTACTGTTGCCACTGTGCATTCCAGTAGGCAGCATCTCCTGGCATCTGCCAAACCCAGATTCCATCCATCACTCCAGAGAACACGGTTCCACTGCTCCAGAGTCCAGTGGCGGCACTTTACACCCCTCCATCCGACACTTGGCATTGAGCATAGTGATCTTAGGCTTGTATGCAGATGTTCAGCCATGAAAACTCATTACATGAAGCTCCTGATGCTCAGTTCTTGTGCTGATGTTTCTTCTAGAGTCAGTTTGGAACTCTCTAGTGAGTGATTCAACAGAGGATAAGCAACGTATTTCAGTACTTGGTGGCTCTGCTCTGTGAGTTTGAGTGGTCTAGCGCTTCGTGGCTGAGCTGTTGTTGCTCCTAGATGCTTCCATTTCACAATAATAGCACTTACAGTTGTCTGGGGCAGATCTAGCAGGACAGACATTTCACAAACTGACTTGTGGTAAACATGGCATCCTGTGACAGAGCCACGTTTAAAGTGACTGAGCTTTTCAGCATAACTTCAGCTTGAGGTAGTTAAAAAAAACTAAACTAGAACTGCAGGATGTTTTGTGTTGGTGTGGTGAGGCATGTTCGACACTAATCACCATGCTTGTTTGTGCTGCATGCTGATGTCTCTATTAAATATCTTAAATTACAAACACTATATCGATTAAGAATTAAATCAAATTAAATCGTGGGCCGAAAGTATCATTACACCCTCAAATATATGAAGAGTTTTATTCCAAAACAATGAAATATATATACCTTATATGCCCTATAAAGGTGGCATGGGTCACAATATAGCAATAGTTTGTGTGTGTGTAAAACCCACTCCCAACAATGGTGAAATAAAAAAAGAAAGATATATAACACTTCTGCAAATCTTACTGTACAATTACTCTTCATTTGAGCTTAACATAATGGGGAAAAATATAAAACGTGATGTGTGGAAAACTTAGAGTGCATTTCTTTATTTCTTATTTTTATTTTTTTCCACTGTGTTAACCTCAGCAGCTGAGTGTTAACTTATTACTTAGAAAATCAAACCTTTGCATGCAATTGTACTGTTTGGGTCAGTTTAGAACTGTAAACTATACATACGTGACTCTTCTTAAACTCAGATAAACAACAGAAACTCACAGTCTTAGCTAATATAGATATTGTAGCTCTGGGGCATGGCTACTCATCATTCTTTGGAGTTTTTGGTTCTGTTTATTCTTATTTTTCAGTAGTGTTCTTCATACAGAAAGTGTTTTGTGTGTTATTGCATTATTCTTATGTTAAGGAGAGGTTTGGATTCAGTCAGTGGTGGACGAAGTACACAAACCATGTACCTGAGTTAAAGTAGAGATACCCAAGGTAAAATATGACTCCAGTGAAAGCAGAAGTTCCTCCCTTTAGACCTCCACTTGAGTATAAGTGCAGAAGTATTCGCCTTCAAATGTACTTAAGTGTCAAAAGTAAAAGTACTAAAAGATTAATTAACTTAATGCAACATAGTTACAAGTTTAATAAAAACCTGCTTTAAACTCAGGTTCACAAACAAATTTTCCTTTAGTATATTGCATCTGTGGGTCTCTGTTCATAAACATAAACTAGCCAAAACTAATTTAGTTAGGTTAGTTCATCATTTATGTTGAATAGACTCTCCCAAAATTTTACGCTGCTGCACTGATGTTGAACTGTGTGCTGCACTGGGTCGGTATGACCAACAGGTCAAAACAAGCTCAAAACAAAGTGACCGCTGTGCCCTGATTGGTTGTTACGTTTTTATACACACATAAACCAAAAGGAATGACAGATTTCTCATAATGTAGTGAAGGAAAAAGTGAGATATTTGACTTTGAAATGTAGTGGAGTGAAAGTAAAAAGTCGCCCAAAATGGAAAAAACTTCAGTAAAGTACAGATACAGGAAAACTACTTAAGTACAGAAACGAATTACATTTACTTAGTTACTGTCCACCACTGGATTCAGTTGACATGTTTTGGTTGCTTTCGATTGGTCAGTTCAGTCTGTATCGCTGCTATATATTTAAATTGGGAATGCCTCATATTGGGTTCCCCACTGGCATAAACTTCAAAGGTTTGGCAACATTTTTTGACCAACACCCCAATACCATGAAAACCATGAAAAAATAAAAAAAACCAATTAATATTGGCTAACACTGGGTCATATATTGGTTCGGCCCAAGTTAATACTGCAGTGCTGTGGATAATATATTTATGCAGACAAAAACAAACAAAAAAAAACTATAATAATAATACAGAATTTCTAAAGTATAGTTTCCTGCAAGAATCTTATAATAAACCCAGGCAGTTATTATGCTTTATTACAAGACACAAGTATTATAGAGTACTATAAGGCAGTGCAACAGTAAAGTACAGCATATTATAGAAAATATTTTAGATTATTATAGAAGTATAAGAAAGACTGTAATTGATAATAACATTACTACAGAAAGATCCTTGTTTCACTATGTTTTTCCGATGTTTAGTGTTCGTTATGGTGTTTGGGAACACCTTAAATTCTCACAGAACCTTTCTGGATCATCTGATGGTTTCATCCAATTTCCGTGAAGTGACCGCTGTGGATGACAGTGATGTCATCATTGCTTTTGTCTCCATTGTGTCTCGAGCTGGAACTGACATTAAATCTGCTCTTCATGGAATTCCAGGTAAATATGGGCTTCATAAAACTTCTGATATCCTAATTATATGGTGCTGAGATTAATTTATTCTTCCTTCTGTTTCTCTGGTCTAGCAACCCACCCTGTTGTTCTAGTGGTGCTCCACTACACTTGTGATCCGTATGTTGTTACTCCAGACAGCAGACTGAGTGTTGAAAGGGGGGGTGTGTTCACTGTGGACTGTCTGTTCAATGAGGACCAAGGGCTGCTCAGGTGCCTGCGCAATGATGAGGCACTGAAATCAGTGAAAGAGCATCTGGACGGAGAAAGACCATTGCCTTATGACCCTGAACGCAACGAGTGGGAGGTAATGAAAGGCTTAACATTAGTATTGTTACTAGTCTTGCAAGCCCACATGGGACACTTAGGAGAAGCTGATTCTCCAAAATCAGTGCTACACCTAAAACAGACCAGCAGAAAACAAAGTGATATACATCAACAAACACCTCCACAATCTCAACTATGTTGAATGAGAGAAGCTGGAAACGTCATTAGACTCACAGAGAAGGAACCTAATGATACATATAACTAATGACTCTGCTAGAAAGTGGGAGGTTGTATTAATGCCATAATAATTGTGTAACATTTGTCATCACAAAGGAAAGTAATAGAATTTGAGTGACAGAAATGTTTTGGCAGACGATGTTGAGCAACAGAAATTGCTTGTCAGATTAGAAGGGCAATGAGCAAAAAGGTAAAATTGGCTGAAGTTTGACTGTCGTTTATGTTGTGCTGAATAAAGATGACACCTCAGGTTTCTTCACAGTCTGCTTTGGTGGATATGCTAGTAATTAGGTTTGAAGTTCAGGCTGCACACCCATAAATAAACCTCATTTTTCTGCATATCAACATCTGTTCCCATAGCCCAGGAGTTGCAACCCAAATGTTAAGAAGAGCCATTTTGTCCTTCCAACAAAATCAATCCACCTTGGGAGCCACAATATTTTATATCCATTTTGCCATCTTGGCTGTAAATATGTCTCAGTATGTGCTGATGTGCTAGTATAGGCTATAAATATAATATAAACAAATATAAGCTTTAGGTCAGCTTTAGCCGCTTTTCTCGCGTCTCCAGCAGGAAACTTTTCTGCAAAAGTAGAACAGTTTCTTCTAAAATGTTCGAATGAAAAAGTTAATAAAAAGGCAAAGACAAAGATTTAAGATGAACATCGATCATTTGAAAATGAATTACCTTATTTGTGTTTATAATCACTCCAGCTGGTTCCCTGATGTGTTTAATCTGCAGCGAGAAACTGACAAACACTAAAAAGTTGTGAGGCTTTAAGTCACTTCTCATTCGCCAGCTTCTCAAATTTTCCTCTTCCACCTTAAAAGGTGCCTGATATCCAGAACGTAACTGCTGCACCATTTAAGGTGGAACGGGACAATTCAAACGAGAAGCTGGCGAATGAGAAGAGACTTAAAACTTCGCAACATTTTAGTGTTTGTCAGTTTCTCGCTGCAGATTAAACGTATCGGGAAACCAGCTGGAGTGATTATAAACACAAATAAGTCCATTCGTCTCCAAATTATCAATGTTCATCTTAAATCTCTCTCTTTGCCGTTTCGTTAGCTGCTAGCTAGGCAAGACTGTTGTCTGTGTTGCTATGGTGACCAGCAGTCTGCGCTGATCTTCAGGGTTAAAGGGTGAATTAGCAGTTCTACATTAACTCCAGAGTTTAAGATCATTTATTGTTAAACTGTGTTGAACGACCAGCGGAGCTTTATTTTACTGTAAAGGAGGATTATTTTATTATTACCTACAAATCTGATTCTGCTGTGGAGCCACAACAGGGCAGTAAAAGAGCCACAGGTCGCTGATCCCATTCATAGCCGCCAACCACTTCACAAGATTTTACATATTTTTCAGGGAAACAGTGAAGAACGATACAACACCTTTACATTTACAGGTGTATCAGATGCTCTTATCCTGAGCAGCTTACAATGGTAGGAAGGTGAGAGGAGCATTAGGAGTCTAGCTGAAGGACTTGGGTACAGCAGTGGTGTTCTGGCTGGTACTTGATGCCACCTTTATTTTTATGGGCATATTTGCTATACAGAAAATTGTCTCTTGCTTGTTCAGACATTTAAAGAGTGATCCTATGGTACTCGTTCTCTCAGAGATACAGCGTCATTTGCTTGTGGAAAAACTGGAAAACTTTAAGCACTTTCTCATTTCTTATTTCATTTTGTAGCTTCTGCTTTTATTATTGAGACCAATCCAGTTTACAGAATTCATGTCTGTTTGTTTCCTTTTAGCTACCCAACCAGAATACCTGGTTTAGAGGGAGAGCACCATCTGCTGGTCAACAGTTGATCGCTTGGATAGAGGCTGCTCACCATCAACTGGAGACATGTCTTGTGAGTATTTCCACCAAACATAGAGTTGTATGCAAAAGTTTGGGCACCCCTGGTGAAATTACATCTGTGAAAATAAGTGATCACATTTTAATGCATTTCTGCTGTTTGTTGGATGGATTTAACCTGAACTGCTAAATATGTTAAACAGGAGTCATATTCTATTTACATAAATAAAAATCTCCCCTGTAGAGGATGTGTTGACTTATTTTCACATGTTTTTTGACTTTTGTGTATGACTGTATAACAGAAAGCAGGTTCCTTCTGTATGAATGAGCTAAATTCTGTGTGTCCTCCTGCAGACGGAGAGGATTTGCAAAATATTTTCCTGGACATCTGTCTTGCTGAGCATCATCCTGATTTGCAGCCTCACCACTCCGGAGTACATTCATGCCGTCTGGTTAATTCCCTGGATGCTTCTTCTCTTGGTTGTTCTCCTGGAGAGACATAGCTGTGGAAAGTGGACTCCCCTGATTATTGTTATTTTGAACATAGTTGTGATTCTACTCTCCTTCACTGTCACTAATAACCAAAAAAGCCAGGATCCCCCACCTTTAAACCAGTCTAGTGTTTAAAAGAGATAAACTGACAGTATTGCTTTGTTTGCTGATGACCTGCAACTGAAAACGTCATGAAAATATAAATGTGTAGTAAAGAAAAACAATGCATGATTAATAATCAATATCCATTCACTGACGTTAACATGCTAATGCACCAATTAATATATAAGCAGTTACTGTATGAAGATGGAAGGTAAACTAGACTGTGTGCTGGATCAGTTGTACCTGGATTTGTATTGAAATATGTGAAATAAACTGCATTTAAATCTGTGTTTTATTTGGTTGTTTTATGTTAAAGAAGGCTGGTAGATACTGTGTGGTTTGAGTTTGAGTTCTCCCTACAATAAACTATGCATTACAAATATTTTCATATGTAAATATATGTATATAATTTAACATTGTTTTTTGTTTTTATTGTTTTTTGTTTTTATTGTGGATTTTTGAAGTTAAAAAAGTAAGTAAACACAGCCTCAGCAGCAAACTAACTTTAAAAATGTTATTTTTATGCAAAAAGATGAATGGATGGTTGCTTAATATTTTAAAATAGTTTTTTTTAAATAGATTAGCAAGCCTAGGACTGCCAGGCTGCACGCTTAATCCTCTGCAAATTTTGGTAAATAATTCCCAGAACAAAACAGCCACTATAAAAGTGAGGGGGACACAGTTGTCAGTACATGAGACCCCCGAAACCCCACACTTGTAGGTTCAGTATTACTACTAAAAAGCCTGTAGCAGTGCATTTTTACAGTCAAGCCAATTTGCATTCTTGGGGCAGGAATATACAAAGACACCTCACAGGGAAGTTAACCAGCTCACATAGTCCAAAATTAGAATTTCAAAGTTTTTAGCTGTCTGCTCCCACAGACACCTGCTCCCAGGATACAAACTATAAAGAAGCTGACCCATCACTGACCAGCGGTGGGCTTGTTGAATGCTGTTGCAACGAACGGTCAAAGTGAGGAGAAATGTGTTTTTGTATTGCCTTTTCTCTTTAAGGTCAACTATACACTACACTTCTTACATTACATGTCTATTGTCTCTGGATGACTAATTAAATTACATGTTGGCAAACATAGTCAAACACGTTTTGCCCTTCTGCCCCATCTGTAGATATTTTATATTATGTATATTTTATACATAATTTCAATTATTGTATGTAAATAATTGAACATTATGGTGTATGGGTGATGGTGTAGGCTGGAGGCGTTCTGTAGGTTACTGTAGCTTTAAGTTTTCCAGGGGGCTGTGGAGTCGCTAATCTGCAGTCCAGAAGGCTTCATCTCTTCCTTAGCATCCCTTGATTTGCTGCTCTTCCTGACTTTGACAGAGATTTGGATCACCTCTCAGAAATCCACAACTCCAACAGCCCTATCCTCTGCCTTTAACCTCTTCCTTTCTCCAAGATAGACTGGCAGGAGTGGTGGCACAGGTTTGCTTTTGCCTAGAAACTGGCATTTTACTCCACTTTCATTATCTCATCTTTCAGTTTCCTCTGTTGAGTACCGTACTGTTACTGTATCTGTCCCCATTTAACCTCATATCATTGTCATTCATCACCCTCTTTGTCCTCCAGGCAACTTCAGAGATGAGAGATGAGTCTCTTCCCCATCGATGGAACCCACTCATTCTCCTTGGTGACTTCAGCCATCCATCAGACAAGCTGCAGTCATCCTGCGTTTTACCACTGCCATCATCCTTTGACCTCATCTTCAACCAGTTTCCTCACAGAGCAGGCGAAGCTCTGGACCTGATATTCAGCAGACCTACCCCTGTGACGGATATCACAGTAACCCCCTTTTGCTGCTCAGATCATCACTTTCTTTCTTTCAGACTGCTCTTCCTGTCCTCGTAACCCCTCATGTTCCTCCTTCAGTCCGTGTAACCGGCACTCCCTCGTCTCTTGCTTCAACTATCCTACCTACCCCTCCCCACCCTGACTCATTTTCTTCTCTCTCCCTGGATACAGCTACAGATACTGTCCTGTCTCCTCTCTCATCTGGAGTAAACCCTCTGTGTCTTCTCTCCTCCAGCAAGATCCTCCTAACATGCCCCTTGACTGTAAGCGACCCTGTGCAGCAACTGGAGAAAGCTAAGAAAATCTGACAGAAGGTGGAGTAAATCTTAGCTTGACTCAGATCTTCTCCTCCTACCAATCCCTCCTTTCTAAGTTCCCACTTGAAGTAACTGCTGCAAAGTCATCTTACTACAGAGGAAAACTGGAAGCATCAGCATCTGATCCACACAAGCTCTTCAACATTTTCTCCTCAACCCTCCTTCTTCCCCACCACCCTCTTCTCTTCCCATCACCTCATTTACTTCAGTTAAGAGCCTTTCTCACGGGTTTTCCTCTCTGCACTTAAGTCTGCCTCTCTGCCATCCCACAACACTTAATGCTGTAAATGTGAGTGTTTTTTTTTTTTTTGTCATTTTTTTATTCCCGAATCGCCCATCAGCTGGGCTGTGAAAGTGAAAGTCCATCCTGTAGTTTTCCATTCATTTCCTGTCCTGCATGAATCACTGCAGTCGTCTTAACTGGGCTTGGACATCACTTCAGAATGACTCGAGGTACGAAGACTCAATTATTATTTTTTTAAATGAAATTCTAGTCTTTTAACACTGAATCTGGCTGTTATTGTTCAGTTGATGTTTAGGCTCGGACTGTTTGCTCTGTGTGACTCAGCAGATTGCAGCACAGACAGAGCTCCTTTAATCCTTCACACAATAATACAGTTGCTTTGTATTTAACTTAATTGATAATTAATTCTGAACCTATAAATATGTATTTCCGGTGACGTGTAATATACTGTACTTCTATAGAGAACCCACTTAAGTGTTTTTTTTTTTTGTTGCAAATTTTAGTGCATGTTTATTTGTAAACATTTGTAAACATAATAAAATGCAGCATAACGTTTGCACACAACTTCATTGCTGTTCAAAGAAAAACATGTATCTCCAAAATAGTAACTTTACAGGAGAAGGTAAAAACTCTCTTACCCTGCAGTGTAAGTTAATGCAAAGAGATTTTATTCCAAGTGATTTTGGAGCATTTCTATTGGTCCATTCACCATGAAATTTTCACACAACATAAAGGACAGCTGGTGTGTTGAAAGGATGTAGAAAAACAAAAATCGACAAAAATTGAGATACTTGGTTTTCTTTGGACAGCAATGATATATAAATATAAAATCTAATATCTATTGCTTCCAGACACTGTCAGAGCCTTTGTTGTGATCTGCGGGAAAACACTGAATTCCCACAAGCCCTTTCTGGATCATCTCACACTTTCACCCAACTTCCGTGAAGTGACCTCTGTGGACAACAGTGATGTCATTATTGCCTTTGCCCCAGTTGTGTCTCGAGCTGGAACTGACATTGAAGCAGCTCTTCAGAAGATTCAAGGTAAAAATATAAACTATATTCTAGCCGTCCACTTTATCAGAACGATTATTTATTTCTCTCTGTTATTCTTATTTCTCTCTCTCCCAGCGATCTCAGCTACCCAGCCTGTTGTTCTAGTGGTGCTCCACCACACAACTCAGCAGTATCCAGTCGTCCCGAACAGCAGCCGGAGTGTTAACAGGAGTGATGTGTTCACTGTGGACTGCCTGTTTAATGAAGACCGAGGGCTGCTGAGCTGTCAGCACAACGACCAGGCACTGAAAGCAGTGAAAGAGCATCTGGGACTAGAGGATGGACATCCTCCCGAGGTCAGTCAACTACAAAGGCCTGACATGATCATGAAATTTTATCTGATAAAATAAAAAAATAGTGATAAACAATTGTGTCTAAATATTGAAGTAGAAGCCAAAAGTGGTGATTACTGCCTCACTGACTCAGAGAAACAGTGTCATTAGCTTTTAAAAATTCCTTCTGTCTAGATAAGCTAAACTTTCTTCGTCCTTCTGCAGACGCAGTGGGCTTGGCAGCTACTTGTCATGACATCTGTCTTGCTGAGCATCATCCTGATTTACTTCATCACTCCAAAGTACATGCCATCTGGTTTATTCCCTGGATGCTTCTTCTCCTGGTGATTCTCCTAGAGATGCATGGCTATGGAAAGTGGACTCCCCTGATAGTGATTCTACTCTCCCTCACTGTCACTAATAACCAAAAAAGCCAGGATCCCCCACTTTAAACCAGTCTAGAGTTTAAAAGAGATAAACTGACAGTATTGCTTTGTTTGCTGAAGACCTCACATAACCCTGCAACTGAAAACGTCATGAAAATATAAATGTGTAGTAAAGAAAAACAATGCATGATTAATAATCAATATCCATTCACTGACATTAACATGCTAATGCACCAATTAATATATAAGCAGTTACTGTATGAAGATGGAAGGTAAACTAGACTGTGTGCTGGATCAGTGGTACCTGGATTTGTATTGAAATATGTGAAATAAACTGCATTTAAATCTGTGTTTTATTTGGTTGTTTTATGTTAAAGAAGGCTGGTAGATACTGTGTGGTTTGAGTTTGAGTTCTCCCTACAATAAACTATGCATTACAAATATTTTCATATGTAAATATATGTATATAATTTAACATTATGTTTTTGTTTTTATTGTGGATTTTTGAAGTTAAAAAAGTAAGTAAACACAGCCTCAGCAGCAAGCTAACTTTAAAAATGTTATTTTTATGCCAAAAGATGAATGGATGGTTGCTTAATATTTTAAAATAGTTTTTTTTAAATAGATTAGCAAGCCTAGGACTGCCAGGCTGCACGCTTAATCCTCTGCAAATTTTGGTAAATAATTCCCAGAACAAAACAGCCACTATAAAAGTGAGGGGGACACAGTTGTCAGTACATGAGACCCCCGAAACCCCACACTTGTAGGTTCAGTATTACTACTAAAAAGCCTGTAGCAGTGCATTTTTACAGTCAAGCCAATTTGCATTCTTGGGGCAGGAATATACAAAGACACCTCACAGGGAAGTTAACCAGCTCACATAGTCCAAAATTAGAATTTCAAAGTTTTTAGCTGTCTGCTCCCACAGACACCTGCTCCCAGGATACAAACTATAAAGAAGCTGACCCATCACTGACCAGCGGTGGGCTTGTTGAATGCTGTTGCAAAGAACTGTCAAAGTGAGGAGAAATGTGTTTTTGTATTGCCTTTTCTCTTTAAGGTCAACTATACAGTACACTTCTTACATTACATGTCTATTGTCTCTGGATGACTAATTAAATTACATGTTGGCAAACATAGTCAAACACGTTTTGCTCTTCTGCCCCATCTGTAGATATTTTATATTATGTATATTTTATACATAATTGACATTAATGTATGTAAATAATTGAACATTATGGTGTATGGGTGATGGTGTAGGCTGGAGGCGTTCTGTAGGTTACTGTAGCTTTAAGTTTTCCAGGGGGCTGTGGAGTCGCTAATCTGCAGTCCAGAAGGCTTCATCTCTTCCTTAGCACTCCTCCATTTGCTGCACTTCCTGACTTTGACAGAGATTTGGATCACCTCTCAGAAATCAGCAACTCCAACAGCCCTATCCTCTGCCTTTAACCTCTTCCTTTCTCCAAGATAGACTGGCAGGAGTGGTGGCACAGGTTTGCTTTTGCCTAGAAACTGGCATTTTACTCCACTTTCATTATCTCATCTTTCAGTTTCCTCTGTTGAGTACCGTACTGTTACTGTATCTGTCCCCATTTAACCTCATATCATTGTCATTCATCACCCTCTTTGTCCTCCAGGCAACTTCAGAGATGAGAGATGAGTCTCTTCCCCATCGATGGAACCCACTCATTCTCCTTGGTGACTTCAGCCATCCATCAGACAAGCTGCAGTCATCCTGCGTTTTACCACTGCCATCATCCTTTGACCTCATCTTCAACCAGTTTCCTCACAGAGCAGGCGAAGCTCTGGACCTGATATTCAGCAGACCTACCCCTGTGACGGATATCACAGTAACCCCCTTTTGCTGCTCAGATCATCACTTTCTTTCTTTCAGACTGCTCTTCCTGTCCTCGTAACCCCTCATGTTCCTCCTTCAGTCCGTGTAACCAGCACTCCCTGGTCTCTTGCTTCAACTATCCTACCTACCCCTCCCCACCCTGACTCATTTTCTTCTCTCTCCCTGGATACAGCTACAGATACTGTCCTGTCTCCTCTCTCATCTGGAGTAAACCCTCTGTGTCCTCTCTCCTCCCTCCAAGTAGGGTGTTGTTACTTTCATTGGTTAACAGAGAACAAAGAAGTTACACTTCATTGGTTACACCTAAATGTGATGTGAATAAACATGAAAATGTTAACATACATGCATAATTAATGATAAGGAAATACGTCCATATATGGTCAAACAGTCTTCTTACACCTGGTCACTTTGAGAAGGAGCCAGTCTGAACCCTTAAGACTCCTGAACAATGATTCACTGTAACTGCTGTTGGCTCACTGGGCCTCAGAAAAACAGAAAACATGAAATAAGATTTGGGCAAAATGGGAGGAGCAGGTGATTTGTTACCTTCTTTGCACCCAAAGAACAGTGATAGTCCACCCTAAATTATATGAGTAACATATACATCACCTAATGCAGGTACCATGAAGATGTAAGTGGTGTGACTGGCTATATTAATTCCACATATCATGAGTGGAATTTCTGGATACAGCTCTCATAGATAAAGTCTTTGGTTACAAAACCACAACACATTCTCTGAGTGACAACAAAGCATGTTTGTGTCTTACTCTGGATAAGAGCGTCTGCTTAATGCTGTAAAGGTAAACGCAAAGGTTTTTTTTTTTTAATTCCCAAAATGCCCATCAGCAGGGCTGTGAAAGTGAAAGTGAACGATCATCCAGTAGTTTTCCATTCATTTTCTGTGCTGCCTGAATCACTGCAGTCGTCTTGGACTGGGCTTGGACATCACTTCAGAATGACTCGAGGTATGAAGACTCAATTATTTTTATTTTTAATGAAATTAAACACTATAAAAATGTAGAGTTAACTAAAATTGAATTCTGGCTGTTTTTGTGCAGTTGATGTTTAGACTCTGTTTGCTCTGTGTGACTCAGCAGATTGCAGCATATAAATACGTTCACACAGACACACATGGATCCTTTAATCCTTTAATTTCTAGTGATGTGTAATGTACTGTACTAACGAAACCATTAAAGAGATACAGTCACATGTAATAGTTTGGGTGCCCCTGATCAAATGACATGTTTATTTGATTTTATAAGTGAAACTCAGTTTTCACATCGTCTACAGAGAACATACTGTAATATAGATTTTGGGGCTAATTTTACCGCACGAGTTCTCTCTCTCTCTCTCTCTGTGTCTCTCTCTCTCTCTCTCTCTCTTTTATATATATATATATATATATATTATGGCAAGCCAAACAGGAAATATTTAATGAACATTGGGGAATGAACTTTGATATATATTGAATGAAAGTCACTGTTGAAGGGTTGAGGATGGCCAAGAGGAACTGTACATCAATAAATGGGCATTAACAAACTCCAGGTGGAGCTTAAAGGAAGGGAATTCTGATAAAGTGACCAGTATCTATACACAGTGATCCCGTGGACAGAGTGACCTGAGAGTGGTGGATATATGATGTGAAGACACAGATGGGTGGAGTTTCAATATATACATAATTTGACATGGTGCAGAAGAAGAGTCAGATGAGGCCATAACTTCTGTTTGAAAAATGCTCTTTAATTGAGAGCCAGGGGAAACAATGCCACTTGAAAAGCAACTGAAAATTGAGGTAGGTCACTCCTAGCCCTACTCTTTCTTCTGATGGTCACCAAACACAAACACACTCTCCCTAACTCTGAGCTGGACACAAAATAACAGAGTAAACACATACACACACTGTAACTGAGGAACAACAACATAGCAACATTAAATAACAATGTAAACAGTCTGTTTGTGCAAGGCTACAACACACACAACCCCAAAAGTCCCTCTCTGTCTAAACAAAACATTTTATGAATTATATTATTCATTTTTTCATCTCAATGTTCGATCCATGTACATCAAGGTTCATTCAATATATATAAATGTTCATTCCATATATCTCAGTAGAACAAAGATTGATATATATGGAACGAACATTGATATATATGGAATGAACTTTGATATATATATACAATGAACTTTGATATATATACAATGAACTTTGATATATATAGAATGAACTTTGATATATATGGAATGAACACTGATATATATGGAATGAACTTTGATATATATATATACAATGAACTTTGTTATATATTGAATGAACATTGATATATATGGAATGAGCATTGATATATATGGAATGAACTTTGATATATATACAATGAACTTTGATATATATAGAATGAACATTGATATATATGGAATGAACTTTGATATATATACAATGAACTTTGATATATATAGAATGAACATTGATATATATGGAATGAACTTTGATATATATATACAATGAACTTTGTTATATATTGAATGAACATTGATATATATGGAATGAACTTTGATATATATGGAATGAACTTTGATATATATTGAATGAACTTTGATATATATAGAATGAACATTAATATATATGGAATGAACTTTGATATATATTGATTGAACATTGATATATATGGAATGAACTTTGATATATATATATATATATATACAATGAACTTTGTTATATATTGAATGAACATTGATATATATGGATCAAACATTGAGATGAAAAAAATTAATAATATAATTCATAAAATGTTTTGTTTAGACAGAGAGGGACTTTTGGGGTTGTGTGTACACCCCAAACAGACTGTTTACATTGTTATTTAATGTTGCTATGTTGTTGTTCCTCAGTTACAGTGTGTGTATGTGTTTACTCTGTTATTTTGTGTCCAGCTCAGAGTTAGGGAGAGTGTGTTTGTGTTTGGTGACCATCAGAAGAAAGAGTAGGGCTAGGAGTGACCTACCTCAATTTTCAGTTGCTTTTCAAGTGGCATTGTTTCCCCTGGCTCTCAATTAAAGAGCATTTTTCAAACAGAAGTTATGGCCTCATCTGACTCTTCTTCTGCACCATGTCAAATTATGTATATATTGAAACTCCACCCATCTGTTTCTTCACATCATATATCCGCCACTCTCAGGTCACTCTGTCCACGGGATCAATGTGTATAGATACAGGTCACTTTATCAGAATTCCCTTCCTTTAAGCTCCACCTGGAGTTTGTTAATGCCCATTTATTGATGTACAGTTTCTCTTGGCCATCCTCAACCCTTCAACAGCGACTTTCATTCAATATATATCAATGTTCATTCCATATACATCAAAGTTCATTATATATATATATATATCAATGTTCATTAAATATTTCCTATTTGGCTTGCCATAATATATATATATATATATATATATATATATATATATATATATATATATATATATATATATATATACACCTATAATAAATTGTTTTGTATTGTTTCCAGACACTGTCAGAGCCTTTGTTGTGATCTGTGGGAAAACGCTGAATTCCCACAAAGCCTTTCTGCATCATCTCACACTTTCACCCAACTTCCGTGAAGTGACCTCTGTGAATGACAGTGATGTCATCATTGCTTTTGCCCCAGTTGTGTCTCGAGCTGGAACTGACATTGAAGCAGCTCTTCAGAAGATTCAAGGTAAAATATAAACTATATTCTAGCCGTCCACTTTATCAGAACGATTATTTATTTCTCTCTGTTATTCTTATTTCTCTCTCTCCCAGCAATCTCAGCTACCCAGCGTGTTGTTCTAGTGGTGCTCCACCACACAACTGAGCGGGATTCAGTCGTCCCGAACAGCAGCCGGAGTGTTAACAGGAGTGATGTGTTCACTGTGGACTGCCTGTTTAATGAAGACCGAGGGCTGCTGAGCTGTCAGCACAACGACCAGGCACTGAAAGCAGTGAAAGAGCATCTGGGACTGGAGGATGGACGTCCTCCCAAGGTCAGTCAACTACAAAGGCCTGACATGATCATGAAATTTTATCTGATAAAATAAATTATAGTGATAAACAATTTCATTGTCTTTTTTTTGGTTCATTGTGTGTAAATATTAAAGTGGAAGCAAAAAGTGGTGATTACTGCCTCGCTGACTCAGAGAAACAGTGTCATTAGCTTCTAAAAATATGTTCTGTCTAAATAAGTTAAACTCTCTTTGTCCTTCTGCAGAAGCAGTGGGCTTGGCAGCTACTTTTCTGGACATCTGCCTTGCTGAGCATCATCCTGATTTACTGCCTCACCACTCCGAAGTACATTCACGCCGTCTGGTTTATTCCCTGGATGCTTCTTCTCCTGGTGATTCTCCTAGAGAGGCGTGGCTATGGAAAGTGGACTCCTCTGATTATTGTTATTGTGAACATGGCAGTGATTCTACTCTCCCTCACTGTCACTAAGAACCTAGGAACCACCACTATCCCCCACCTCTTAACCAGTCTGTTTTCTAAAAAGAGAGAAAATAACACTCTTGCTTTGCTTACTGATGACCCCATATAACCCCGAGACTGAAAACATCATGAAAACATAAATGTGTAGCAAAGAAAAACAATGCATGATTAATAATCAATATCCATTCACTGACATCAACATGCTAACACAACAATTAATATATATAAGCAGTTGCTGTATGAAGATAAAAGGTAAATTAGACTGTGTGCTGGATCAGTTGTACCTGGATTTGTGTTGAAATATATGAAAATAAACATTACTGTAAATAAACCTGTCTGTTGTTCAGTATTTTTATATGAACAGTTAAAGAGGCAGATGCTGTGTAGTCTGAGTTCTCCTTACAGTAAACTATGCATACATTAGGGCTCTTGGATGACTCATAAATGTATGTACATAGTTTAACATTATGTTGTATGGGTGATGGTGTAGGCTGCATTCTGTAGGTAGGCGTAGCCTTAAATACAGGAGTCTGATGGGAAACTGTGAATACATACACCCTTAATCAAGGGTGGGGTAGGACGGGATGGAGTGGTGCGAACCGGCTTTTTAAAAAGGAGTGTTGTATACATTTGGAAATAAGTAAGTAATGAAGGGGTTTTTATCTAATGGAGACTAAATGGAACATCAAGATTGATAAGAAGGGTGGGGGGACATCGTAGCACCCCAGATAAAGGGTATAAAAAGCACAGTTCGGACACTGTATTTCGCAGTCTGGCCATTCGACGCTCAAATAAAGAAGAAGCTGCTTCCCTCTCGGCATCTAAACTCTTTTTTCCTTTTTGATACTTCTTGAGAACTTAGAGTTAAAACAGTTATTGGTGTCAGTATTAAACCTTTAATATTATGTCCGAGGCCTGGGGCTGAAGGGGATAGCTCTTGGTCCCGACAAGTCCCATTCACGTTTCCCAAAAATTTCCAGCAGGATTTTTCATCATTATTTGTTTATTACTGTGGATTTTTGAAGAGAAAAGAAGTAAAAGTAAACACAACCTCAGCAGAAAACTACTTTTAAAAATGTGATTTTCCTGTGAAAAGAATAATTCACAGTTACTTCATATTTTTAAAATATTCCAGTAGTCCAGTACCTGCAGTAGCTGCTGTTTTTATTCTGTTGTTGGTTGGTTTGAAGCTGATTGGTTGACTGCTGGCAGGTGCAGCCAGTTTATGCAGAACATTAATGTATGGCTTTACTGCATAAAGTAGAACATGCATACAAGCATTCATGTGTGTCTCTGTCTATTTGCATCATATTCATTACATGTTTCGATACAAGAGTGTATTTTCGAATGCCTGCATTTTCTGACCATCATCTTTGAAATGAGAGAAAGGAGACAGTGATGAAATTTGTGGTTAGATGTGGAAATCCCTGAAAATATGGGTCCTCACCGTGATCCTGCCATCTCTTTCAAGAACTCCTTAATTGTCCCGTCTGAAGATGCAGAAAGTCTTGGTGTCATTCTGGATGTCCAGTTATCTTTCTGAGCTCATACCGCGAATCAGACTTGGTTTCTCCTCTACAATATCTGGAGGATTTGACTCTTTCTCTCCAGGGAGGTCAGCCAGGTGCTCGTTCAGCCTACTGTCATCTCAAGGCTTGACTACTGCAACTTGCTCCTGGCTGGGCTTCCTACATGGCCAATCTGGCCCCTGCAACTGATCCAGAATGCAGCAGCTCGGCTCGTCTTCAATCTTCCTGAGTTCAGTCAAGTCACTCCACTGCTGCGCTCCCTGCGCTCCCTTCACTGGCTTCCCAAAAATGGACCAGCCCCTCCCTCCCTGATGGCAATGGTCAAAACACAATCTGTACCTCAAGCTGCTCGAGCTTCAAGTACGGCTCAGCTTGACCTGCCATCCCTCAAGATGCATGGAAGACAAGCATCAAGACTCTCCTCTGTCTTGGCACCCTGGTGGGAGAATGAACTTCCACTGGCTGTCTGGAAAGCAGACTCTCTAGTGGTCATCAAACGCAGACTGAAGACCACCTCTTTCTGAAGCACTTAAACAAGCACTAGTCTAAGTACTTATTGCACTTATACTGTGTTTCACTCTGTATATTTCTTTCTAGGTATCTGCACTGGCTTTTGTTTCTGGAAGTATTTGAGCTCAAGGGTAGAATATTGTGGAAGAAACTTCTGAATAAATCAGAAAACAGTAAAATCTCAGTCACAATTAATGCTCAAAAGTAATATACTTATTGACAACTCTCAGCCAGGGAGAATCTCCTGGTGAATACCCAGAGATCTCCAAAGACAGACCATAGTTACAAAGGTTAAATATTCCCCAAGTAGGGTGTTGTTACTTTTCATTGGTTAACAGAGAACAAAGAAGCTACACTTCATTGGTTACACTTAATTGTGATGTGAATAAACATGATAATAACATGCATGCATAATTAATGATAAGGAAATACGCCCATATATGGTCAAATAGCCTTCTTACACCTGGTCACTTCGAGAAGGAGCCAGTCTGAACCCTTAAAACCCCTGAACAATGATTCACTGTAACTGCTGTCCGCTAGCTGGGCCTCAGAAAAAAGAAAACATGAAATAAGCAGGTGCAGGAGCAGGTGATTTGTTACCTTCACTGCACCCAAAGAACAGTGATTCCACATACTCTCAGTACCGTGTACTGCCTGTGTTCTGTTTTGTATTTATTGTAAGTCTTTCATATTTATTTATTGTACTGTATTGTCTGCACTGTGTTCATTGTATTGTCTCGCACTTGTGTTCCTGTGTTGGTCCTGGAGGAATGTTGTTTCATTTCACTCTGTACTTGTATACAGCTGAAATGACAATAAGCCTGACTGACTTGACTTGACTTGATAGTCCACCCTAAATTTGGAAAGCCACCTTCCAAGATGGTGCCGAGTATGGATGCCGTGTTGCGAGCTCCCTTCACTTCTGTTTGTTTTTTGTTAATTTTATTTTTATTTGTAACAACTTTTGCACCAAATGTTGCCAGCACTTTCGTTTACAACAGACAAACACTTTTGGAAATCAGATGAATGATCACTCACCGAAAACTGGACTTTGAGTTCCTGAATGCAGATCCATTGTTTGGGAACCTCAAAGAGGCTGAGAATTGGGTGGAACTGGAAACCCTCTGTGTCCTCTCTCCTCCAGCAAGATCCTCCTTACATGCCCCTTGACTGAAAGCGACCCTGTGCAGCAACTGGAGAAAGCTAAGAAAATCTGACAGAAGATGGAGTAAAAGAGGGAGGAGCTCCTGACGAATACCCAGAGATCTTCCAAAGACAGACCATAGTTACAAAGGTTAAATATTCCCCAAGTAGGGCTGTTGTTACTTTTCATTGGTTAACAGAGAACAAAGAAGTTACACCTCATTGGTTACACCTAAATGTGATGTGAATAAACATGAAAATGTTAACATACATGCATAATTAATGACAAGGAAATACGCCCATATATGGTCAAATAGTCTTCTTACACCTGGTCACTTTGAGAAGGAGCCAGTCTGAACCCTTAAGACTCCTCAACAATGATTCACTGTAACTGCTGTTGGCTCTCTGGGCCTCAGAAAAACAGAAAACATGAAATAAGATCTGGGCAAAATGGGAGGAGCAGGTGATTTGTTACCTTCTTTGCACCCAAAGAACAGTGATAGTCCACCCTAAATTATATGAGTAACATATACATCACCTAATACAGGTACCATGAAGATGTAAGTGGTGTGACTGGCTATATTAATTCCACATATCATGAGTGGAATTTCTGGATACAGATCTCATAGATAAAGTCTTTGGTTACAAAATCACAACACATTCTCTGAGTGACAACAAAGCGCATTTGTGTCTCACTCTGGATAAGAGCGTCTGCTTAATGCTGTAAAGGTAAACGCAAAGGTTTTTTTTTTTTAATTCCCAAAATGCCCATCAGCAGGGCTGTGAAAGTGAAAGTGAATGATCATCCAGTAGTTCTCCATTCATTTTCTGTGCTGCCTGAATCACTGCAGTCGTCTTGGACTGGGCTTGGACATCGCTTCAGAATGACTCGAGGTATGAAGACTCAATTATTTTTATTTTTAATGAAATTAAACACTATAAAAATGTAGAGTTAACTAAAATTGAATTCTGGCTGTTATTGTGCAGTTGATGTTTAGACTCTGTTTGCTCTGTGTGACTCAGCAGATTGCAGCATATAAATATGTTCACACAGACACACACGGATCCTTTAATCCTTCACAAAATAATACAGTTGCTTTGTATTGAACTTAATTACTAATTAATTCATAACCTATAAATATGTATTCCTGGTGATGTGTAATGTACTGTACTAATGACACCATTAAAGAGATACAGTCACATGTAATAGTTTGGGTGCCCCTGATCAAATGACATGTTTAGTTTTCACATCGTCTACAGAGAACATACTGTAATATAGATTTTGGGGATAATTTTACCGCACAAGTTCTCTCTCACTCTCTCTCTCTCTCTGTGTCTCTCCCTCTCTTTCTCTCTCTCTCTCTCTCTGTGTCTCTCTCTCTCTCATATATATATATATATATATATATATATATATATATATATATATATATATATATATCTACACCTACAATAAATTGTTTTGTATTGTTTCCAGACACTGTCAGAGCCTTTGTTGTGATCTGTGGGAAAACACTGAATTCCCACAAGCCCTTTCTGGATCATCTCACACTTTCACCCAACTTCCGTAAAGTGACCTCTGTGAATGACAGTGATGTCATCATTGCTTTTGCCCCAGTTGTGTCTCGAGCTGGAACTGACATTGAAGCAGCTCTTCAGAAGATTCAAGGTAAAAATATAAACTATATTCTAGCCGTCCACTTTATCAGAACGATTATTTATTTCTCTCTGTTATTCTTATTTCTCTCTCTCCCAGCAATGTCAGCTACCCAGCGTGTTGTTCTAGTGGTGCTCCACCACACAACTGAGCGGGATCCAGTCATCCCGAACAGCAGCCGGAGTGTTAACAGGAGCGATGTGTTCACTGTGGACTGCCTGTTTAATGAAGACCGAGGGCTGCTGAGCTGTCAGCACAACGACCAGGCACTGAAAGCAGTGAAAGAGTATCTGGGACTGGAGGATGGACGTCCTCCCAAGGTCAGTCAACTACAAAGGCCTGACATGATCATGAAATTTTATCTGATAAAATAAAAAATTAGTGATAAACAATTTCTTCATTGTGTGTAAATATTAAAGTTAAAGCCAAAAGTGGTGATTACTGCCTCACTGACTCAGAGAAACAGTGTCACTAGCTTCTAAAAATATGTTCTGTCTAAATAAGCTAAACTCTCTTTGTCCTTCTGCAGAAGCAGTGGGCTTGGCAGCTACTCTTCTGGACATCTGCCTTGCTGAGCATCATCCTGATTTACTGCCTCACCACTCCGAAGTACATTCACGCCGTCTGGTTTATTCCCTGGATGCTTCTTCTCCTGGTGATTCTCCTAGAGAGGCGTGGCTATGGAAAGTGGACTCCCCTGATTATTGTTATTGTGAACATGGCAGTGATTCTACTCTCCCTCACTGTCACTAAGAACCTAGGAACCACCACGACCCCCCCACCTCTTAACCAGTCTGTTGTCTAAAAAGAGAGAAAATAACACTCTTGCTTTGCTTACTGATGACCCCATATAACCCCGAGACTGAAAACATCACGAAAACATAAATGTGTAGCAAAGAAAAACAATGCATGACTAATAATCAATATCCATTCACTGACATCAACATGCTAACACAACAATTAATATATATAAGCAGTTGCTGTATGAAGATAAAAGGTAAATTAGACTGTGTGCTGGATCAGTTGTACCTGGATTTGTGTTGAAATATATGAAAATAAACATTACTGCAAATAAACCTGTTTGTATTTCAGTATTTTTATATGAACAGTTAAAGAGGCAGATGCTGTGTAGTTTGAGTTCTCCTTACAGTAAACTATGCATACATTAGGGCTCTTGGATGACTCATTAATGTATGTACATAGTTTAACATTATGTTGTATGGGTGATGGTGTAGGCTGCGTTCTGTAGGTAGGCGTAGCCTTAAATACAGGAGTCTGATGGGAAACTGTGAATACATACACCCTTAATCAATAATCAGACTGATTAGGCATGTAATCAATAATCAGATAGGTTAGGGTTTGGCTAAAAGGGAATATTAATTTCTCTCACAAAGGGATAACATAGGAAAAGCAATAGGCCATAGTCTGTGTGAACTTTTTTCCTTTTTGATACTTTTTGAGAACTTAGTTAAAACAGTTATTGTTGTCAGTGTTCATTCAGTATTAAACCTTTAATATTATGTCTGAGGCCTGGGGCTGAAGGGGATTTGCGAAGTCCCATTCGCGTTTCCCAAAAATTTCCAGCAGCATTTTTTATTGTTTTTTTCTTAGTGTGGATTTTTGAAGAGAAAAGAAGTAAAAGTAAACACAACCTCAGCAGAAAACTACTTTTAAAAATGTGATTTTCCTACGAAAAGATTAATTCACAGTTACTTCATATTCTACAATATTCCAGTAGTCCAGTACCTGCAGTAGCTGCTGTTTTTATTCTGTTGTTGGTTGGTTTGAAGCTGATTGGTTGTGTCTCTGTCTATTTGCATCATATTCCTTACATGTTTTGATACAAGAGTGTATTTCCAAATGCCTGCATTTTCTGCCTCATCTTTGAAATGAGAGAAAGGAGACAGTGATGAAATGTGTGGTTAGAGGCGGAGAACTGTGCTCAGTGTTCTGCAGCCAAGTGTGTAAGCAGTTTATTATAAGAGAGAAATGCAGTGAAATGAGTTCAGAGTTCAGCTACACGTGCACAAGTAAACACCTGAGCTTCAGATGCCCTGAATTGTGTATCAGCATGGAATAACGGTCTGTAAGCAATCAAGAAAAACTGTAAAATATTGTACGATTGAAGTATCTGTGCATCCATCGTTGTAGTTCTGAAAACTTAGAAACTGAAAAAATACTGTTCTGCCTGTTGACGGCATCACTGGTTGCAATCACAAAGGGTATTTACCTTTAACGTGCAATGTCTCTGCATCTTCTTTATTGCCGATGCTGCGCTGGTGTCAGAAGTGAGATACCACCCCCGAGGCCAGGAGTATAGTGGCACTCATATGAATTCAAACGCAGATGGCAAAGAAGACCAAGCCCTGCAAATGATGGTGGACGAAGAAACAGTGCCCGCTTGGAAGTCCAGCTGGAGGACGGTGACAGAGGCAGTGGGGATGCGTGGGGAGCGGCCTGGCGTCTCTCATGCTTCAGCTGGAGGGATTAACATGCTGCCAGAGGAGTTGAGACAGCATGTGCAACTCACCACACTGACCAGCATTCAATCCATGGTAGCCAAGGCAGAAAGTCAGTGCTCCAGCATGAGCAGCACATGAGGAGTTTCTCCAGGGGAGGAGGACGCAGTGCTCAGTTTCTCCACTGCAGCGCACCGATGGAGAGGACGCGGCCCCAAGAGAGGATTGGGGACATGCATTTATGTTGACTGAGATATGGGGCCTCTGACTACTGGCTGCTCTGTTGTAGGAGCACAGGAGGCGTGGCCATAGGAGAGACATTTATTGTTGTTTAAGTTGTTGATGCTTGTTTAATATGTTTACATGTTGGTTGTGCTACTCTGTGTCGGGTTGTGGGGCAGTTAGGTGGGTTGAGGGTCTATCACGAAGGAGAGTTGTATGATTAGAAGTGACCGGCCACGTCTGCCAGTGTTAAGCAGTAATTCTCCCGTGCTGCTTTGTCCAGTTAAAGTGCATTTGTCTTTATAACACAAAGTTTCCCGCCTTGTATACTAAGCTGATGCCACGATGTTTCCTTATGAATGCTTTTATTATAAATGGTCTATAAGAAGAATAAGTGGTGAAAAATTCATTTTTGTCCTCCTTAAGTTCAACTATACATTACACTTCTTATATTACATGTTTATTGCTTCTGGATGAAGACTAAAATTCAAAACTAAAAGTCAAACATGATTTGCCCTCCTGCCCCATATGTAGTCATTTAGTGTTATTTTAAGCATAGTTTGTACATAATTGACATTATTGTATGTAAATAGTTGAACATTATGTTGTACAGGTTAAGCTATAGACTGGCATTCTGTAGGTAGCTGTAGCTTTAAGTGTGGGGGTTCCTTTCCCTGTTGAATTCCCAAAACGCCCATCAGCAGGGCTGTGAAAGTGAAAGTGAAAGTCCATCCAGTAGTTTTCCATCTGTTTTCTGTGCTGCCTGAATCACTGCAGTCGTCTTAACCAGGCTTAGACTCCGCTTCAGAATGACTCGAGGTATGTAGATTAAATGATTTTTTAATGAAATTCTAGTCTTTTAACACTGAGTGTGGTCGATCTTGTGCAGCTGATGTTTAGACCTGGACTGTTTGCTCTGTGTGACTCAGCAGATTGCAGCATATAAATATGTTCACACAGACACACACAGATCCTTTAATCCTTGGTGGTTTTGTAGAGCAAATAAAAGCTTATTTATTTGTTTGTATTTAAATATCTATTATATATATATTATAAAGTCTTGTACCACGGCCCTATCTGGATTAAGCGGTTTATGATAATGATGATGATAAACTCTTGTGTTTTTCTGACATCGAGTGTTTCCAGACACTGTCAGAGCCTTTGTTGTGATCTGCGGGAAAACGCTGAATTCCCACAAAGCCTTTCTGCATCATCTCTCGCATCCGTCTCACTTCCGTGAAGTGACCTCCGTGGACGACAGCGATGTCATCATTGCTTTTGCCCCAGTTGTGTCTCGAGCTGGAACTGACATTGAAGCAGCTCTTCAGAAGATTCAAGGTAAAAATATAAACTATATTCTAGCCGTCCACTTTATCAGAACGATTATTTATTTCTCTCTGTTATTCTTATTTCTCTCTCTCTCCCAGCAATCTCAGCTACCCAGCGTGTTGTTCTAGTGGTGCTCCACCACACAACTGAGCGGGATCCAGTCGTCCCGAACAGCAGCCGGAGTGTAAACAGGAGCGATGTGTTCACTGTGGACTGCCTGTTTAATGAAGACCGAGGGCTGCTGAGCTGTCAGCACAACGACCAGGCACTGAAAGCAGTGAAAGAGCATCTGGGATTAGTGGATTCATATACAGGGGATTGCTGTGTGTCCTATTTCAATCCTACCAAGGTCAGTCTACTACAAAGGCCTGACATGATCATGAAATTTTAGCTGATTTAATGAATAAATAATTGTCTTTTTTTCTGGTTCATGCTATGCAAATATTCAAGTACAAGCCAAATGTGGGCAAATTGCCTGATTAGCCAGCTCACTTTCTCATTAACTCAGAGATACAGTGTCATTAGCCTTTGTAAAACTCAACTGGAAAACCTTAAACATTTTTACATTTGTATTTTGCAGCTGTGTCATTTGTTATTTAGACCATTGAACTGAATTCACATCTTCATTTCATTCCCCTTTTATCTTCACAACAAGTATCCTGGAGAAACATCACCATCTCCTGGTCAACACTTGAACAGTAGCAGGAATGATGCTCCTTCTGTGTGGCTGCGACTGTGGCTGTGTCTTGTGAGTATTCCAGCCACATAGAACAGAAAACAGTTCCTTCTGTGTAAACAAGCTAAACTCTCTTCATCCGTCTGCAGACGCAGAGGCCTTGGAAAGTACTTTTATGGATATTTGTCTCGCTGAGCATCATCCTGATTTACTGCCTCACCACTGCAGAGTACATTCACGCCGTCTGGTTTATTCCCTGGATGCTTCTTCTCCTGGTGGTTCTCCTGGAGAGGCGTGGCTATGGAAAGTGGACTCCCCTGATTATTATTATTGTGAACATGATAGTGATTCTACTCTCCCTCACTGTCACTAAGAACTAAAAAAAGCCAAGGTCCCCCACCTTTAAACCAGTCTAGTGTTTAAAAGAAATAAACAGACAGTATTGCTTTGCTTGCTGACCTCATATAACCCAGTGATAAAAACATCATGCACTGCCAGAAATAAAGGTTCTGTTCAGGTACATTTCTCGTTCATCGAGGTACAAACAGTGCAAATGTTTCCTCAAAGGTTCAACAGTGGTTTTAAGGTCTGATTGTGAACCTTGAATAAGTTTTTCTAGGTGAAAAGTTTCGTATTTGTATCTTTTCATAACCGAATGTTTTAAAAACAGAACAGTAAAATAAAAGCCTGGAGACGAGACGGGGTGTGTGGAGTCAGTACAGCTTAGAACATATCATTTCAGGGAATTATGGTTCAGTTATGTTCCCTGACTAAAGGTACTGAGATGGAGCCTTGAGGGTTCCACCCCAGTGACAAGAGGGGAACTGCCCCAGAGACAGTTTAGTACCTTTATTTCTGAGTGTGAAAACATAAATGTGTAGTAAAAAAAATGCATGATTAAGTTCTCTGTGCAACCAAACTATTGCAGCTCTGAATATCTCAGCAGGTAAAAATGGAGAAACTGATGGTGCTTCTTTGCTTGCTAAAGGCATCACTGCTTACTGTAGTAGGATGAGTTTCATGTCACTTTAAATTGTCCAGAAAAGTGATGGTTCCATTTCTAGTCAATATTCATATTTCATCTGCTGACATTAATATACTCATACAGTAATACTCACAGTAATATAAACATCACTGTATTAAAGGGTCAAATATATTGAGCACTGGATCACTGGTACCTGGATTTGTCTTTGGAATATGTGAAAATAAATATTACTGAATTTAAATCTGTGTATGGTTTAGTTGTTTTACATGATTGTCACGTCAGACGACTGTGAGGGCCATTCCAAAAACTTCTCCTTGCATTTCTTGAAGTAGTTTATGGTGGATTTTAAGGTATGTTTTGGATCATTGTCCTGTTGTTGAAGCCAGCCTCTTTTCAGCTTCAGTTTTTTGACTGACTGTATCCAGAATTTATTGATATTTAACAGGATCCATTCTTCCAGCTACCCATGCACTGTTTTATATTTTACTGGCTGCCACACGAAAGCAAAGCTTAATAGATCCACCCCAACACTTTACATTTGGCAAGGCGTTCTTTTCATCAAATGCTGCTTTTTTCTCCTCAAAACATTCCTTTAGTAATTGTGGCTGAAGAGTTTTACTTTCTTGCAGTATTTCTTTCCAAAATGCCTTTGGTTTATCTACATGTTGTTGTGCATACTTCGATGATGACTTTTATGATGAGGTCGCAGGTTTTCGTCTGATGACTCTTCAGTGCAGATCATGTTTATGCAACAACACTGCAGAGTGTAACAAAGCACTACCACTTGTGTGTAGACCTTCCTGCAGGCCGTTGCCCCAGTCAGGGCTCGTCTGATAAACTTCACTTGAGCTGATAAAGTCATAGAATGGCCCTTAAGATGAAGCCAGCGATTCCCTGAGGGGGAATGATGAGGCCAAGTGGACGAGGGTCTGATCTGCATGTGCTAAGCTTATCTTTCTCTTTCATCCTCCCAGAACACTCAGTGAAGGGGGGCTGTCGTTCTAGTGGTGCTTCACCGCAAATTTGGTCAGTATTTTGTTGCTTTAGACTCACTAAGATCAACCGACGTCCCAGTGTTTATTTCTATAGCACCTTTCAAACACTGCTGTCATTCAAAGTGCTTTATAAGTGAGAAAATACAGTCAATTAAAAAAATTAGGTTAAAAAAAGAGAAATAAAAACATGATTTAAACATAATTCGTACAATAGATTTGAGAGAAAAATTCAAATTAGAAACTACACACACACACTTTCTAAGCTGCTTATCCTTCTGGGTCGTGTGGGGAGCTGGAGTCTATCCCAGCGGTCTTTGGGTGGAAGGCGGGAAACACCCTGGATAGGTCGGCAGTCCATCACAGGACAACATACAGTCACAACCTAGGGACAGTTTAGTGTGTCCAACTGGCCTGACTGCTTGTCTTTGGACTGTGGGAGGAAACCCACACAGACACGGGGGAGAACATGCAGATTCCTCACAGAAAGGACTCTGGTCACCGGGTCGGGAATCGAACCCAGGCCCTTCCTGCTGTGAGGCAACAGCGCTACCCACTGCAGAACTCAGATTAGGATCATTTTAAAAGCTTAATAAAAAAGAAAATTTTAAATTAGGGCAATAAAGTGTGTTACAGGATAGAAATGCAGTAGAACTCAGTGTTTTAAACTGCGCCGAAAGCTGCTCAAATAGGAAAAGTTTAAGGCCTGGATTTAAAACTGTCTTGTGTTCGGGACTCTTCTAATACTCTCTGTCAATCCATTTAAGAGCATCATGGTAACTAAACACTGCTTCTCCATGTTTAGTCTTCACCTTCGGCAGGACTAACTCAAGCTTAATCTGTTTGAAAAGCACAGTTGAACAGATACTTTTTCAGTCTATTTTTAAAAGCGCTTACAGTCTGAGCTCATCTCACAGCTTCAGGATGTTTATTCCATCTGACAGCAGTGTAATGGCTGAATGGCCTCTCCATGGTTCTGGTTCTAGGCACTGTCGGATGGTCAGACCCCACCGATCTGAGGTTTCTTATAGGCCTATATTTTACCAGTGTATCTGTAATGTAAGTAGGACCTTGTCCATGTAATGATTTATAAACAAGAAGCGGTATTTTGAAGTCTGTTCTGAGACTGAGTGGGAGCCAGTGTAATGCTCTAAGTACTGCAGTGATGTATTCATATCTCTTTGTTATTGTTAGGACTCTGGCAGCAGCACTCTGAGTGAGCTGCAGCGGTCTCACTGATTTTTTGGGGAGGCCAGTAAGGAGGCCGTTACAATAATCTAGCCTGCTGGAGATAAATACGTGAATGAGTTTTTCTAGATCTCCGAAATTTAGAATCGACATGCTAGAAAAAACAGCGTATTGTCGCTTGAGGAACAAAACCATTTTTGTTTATCATGAAATTTTAACACAATGCAAAGGGTAGCTGTACACGGTGATTCAAAAAGATTCATCCGATTTTAAAGCACCATATTTTTACAACTGTGAGGCACCGAGGAACCAATCACAATCCAATTGAAAGAGGGGGTCATAGAGTTCCTGACTGAACCTCCAACAGCTCAGAGCGTTTGTTGTTGGTACCAACAGTTCCTAGAAAAAGGTCACCAGCATCACCAGATCTCACACCATGTGACTTTTGTGGGGGTATATTAAGGGTTCTATGTGCCACTCCCAACAACACGGCATGACCTCCGAAATCGCACTGAAAGAGCCGTGAGTGCAGCGACAACCGACATGCTCAATCCAGTATGGGATGAATCTGACTATGGTGTTGATGGTGTCCGTACAGCTGGAGGAGGTTCATATTGAGTATTTGTAAAATTACATAATAAACTTTATGCTCAATTAAACCATTTACAGTTCACTGCATTGTTCTGTAATGATTTACAAGTGAAATCAATCATTTTGATATCAGATGAATCTTTTTGAATCACGCTGTATGCAAACAAAAGTAAAAAAAAATACAATAAAAATGGAGATACGGTTTTGTGCAACAGCATCAATATGTTGTGTTTTGGATGCTGGTATGATGGTCTTCCATGACCTTCTAAGCCAGCTAAACCAGCACCAGACTACCAAAAGCCAGCCTAGACCAGCATGGAATTTACACTGGTGTAAGCTGTTACAGCAGGAACAGGGGTAACGTGTTTACTGTGGGCTGCTGTAGCTGATCATGAAGACCAAGTACTGCTGAGGTGCCTGTGCAGTGATGACATACTGAAAACAGCATCTGGGAGTAGATACATTCATGGCACATATACTGTTGCCTTTCCAGTGACGCCAAACAGATCCTGAATTGTAGCTTTCACTGAAATCTAGCACTGATATCCAGAGCATTTAAAGTTACTGAACAGGCTCAAAGTGCAGTTAAAGCAGATCCTGAATTAGAGAAAACACATCTGTTCTGTCTTGCATGCTGTCTTCCTCCATCCTGACCTATTATAGCTCATGTTAGTTCGTTATCTGTGCTGTGATTTTGTATCTCTGTCTCTGCTGTATCATCTGGTTGTTGTTATGTATTTGTTTCTTGTGCCACTAACTGTAATCTGTAAGCGTCTTTTAGGTCCTAGAAAAGCGCTATATAAATGTCATGCATTATCATCATTATTATTAGAAAATTATTAGATGGATTAAGGTGATGGGACTTAACAGGCAGTAGACCTACATTTCATAAGAAACACACATGTAAAACATGCCTTGATCTTAAAAAATATTTTAAAAAGTACAAAAAACATATGAGACTAACTTTCCTGACACTGAATGTCCAAACACTACAGGTTCACTACATCATCAGATCAGAAATGCTGTTTTTAAATGTTTTTCATGTCTAGTTCTTGACTCGGGTCACATGTTTAGAGCTACACCGCCATCTGCTGGTCAAAACCTGTGGTGCACTGCTGTAAAACCAGCACTATGCTTTCTTCACTGTGACTTTGTACAGTGTTTAATGGGATATTCGTGTAAGATGTGTTTGTCTTTCTGTAGGTGGTGTAAATCACACATACAATATGTTGCTGTTTCTTTTTGTGATATACACTCTTAAAAAGATTGTTCTTCCTGCGTTGCCAGGCTTAATTGTAGTTTGTATAGTGAAACTGTTCTTGAGATAAATGGAGAATGTGTATATGGTTCTATGTAGCACCAAAAAAGGTTCTGATATTGTTACGATGTCAAGCTTGTAACAATGGAGGAACGCTTTTCAAAAAGGTTCTGTATAGAACCATGTACAACTCGTTCTCCATTCATGTGAAGAACATGATACTATGCAAATAACCTATGCAAATGATTCTTTGAATATTTTTGGTTGTATATAGAACCTGTCTTTACTAAAGAACCTTTGACAAACCATCTTTCCAGTCATTTCCAGTATATATTTGCCCTTTGTGTTGTGTCAAAATGCACTGATCAACAGAAGTGGTCCAAAATTACATGCTAAGAAATGTAAAGAATGTTGACATACATGCTAAGAAACTCTAGCAATGCAGTGACTGGACAGGTCGGACAGGTAGGCCGGTTGTAACACAGCATAGTAAGGGGGGCCAAAGTACAGCTGGCTCATTCACGTTTCTTACGTAAGTCTGCCTCTCCTGTCTTAAAGCAACATACGCACTGTTATGCGTTTAATGTCTGCATTCATTTCCTGCTTTGAATTTAAGAAAAGAAAAGGTATCTTTACAAACATACCTCAATAAATTCTTTCATTCTACGGCCTACTGCCATAGTGAGGCAGTCTACCGCCATAGTGAGGCAGTCTAGCGCCATAGTGGGGCAGCTTATAACAACAGAACTCTCTATATATGTCAAAAACCTGCTTGTTTTGTGAGTAAGCAGGAGATTTTACACTATTGTTATTGGCAACAAACCAATACAGGTATCTTGTATCAAAGCTTGAGATGTATTCAAACAAGCACTGACTCTCCCATACATTCGTATAAAAGACGGTTCTTCAGGGGTTCTTTGGTAAAGACAAAACCATGAACACTCAAGGAACCCTTTGCATGATTAAAGGGTTCTATAGAATGATGGAGAATGTGGTGTATATAGAAAAGGGCTGTATTTTGTATACAGGCTTATAACAATAACAGAACCCTTTTGGTCCTGCATAGAACCGTGTACAACACATTCCCCATCAATCCGAAGAACACTTTCAAAATGCAGAGAACCAGTTAAGTGTGCAAGTGGTGCTATGAGTGTTCGTGGTTCTTCATAGGACCTTATTTAAGTGTTCATGTAACAATAAACATTGTTGCACTTAAATGTGTGCTGAGTGCTTTTATACAAATGGTCAAAGAATGAAATGTGATAAAGGAAGTTTTACTGCCTGGTCTTCTTAAAGTAAACTATACATTACATTACATTGTCCCTGGATTTCTGCTGAAATTGTGTTGGCAGCATCAGGCTGGTGGCATTTTAAAGGTGGTTGTACTTTAAGAGCAGGCATTCCATTAATTTTTGCATTCCAAGAAACGCCTATGGGAGTGAAAGTGAAAGTCCATCCAGTTGTTTTCCGTCTGTGCTGCCTCACTGCAGTCGTCTTACCTGGGCTTGGACTTCACTTCAGAATGACTCGAGGTATGAAGACTCAATGATTATTTAATCAAATTCTAGTCTTTAACACTGAGTGTGGCTGTTACTGTGTAGCTGATGTTTAGACTCGGACTGTTTGCTCAGTGCGACTCACCAAACTGCAGAATATGTGAGAGATCTCTCCTCTCTCTCTCTCTCTCTCTCTCTCACTCACGCACGCACGCACGCACGCACACACACACACACAGCTTCTTCAATCCTTCATATAATACAATTACTTTATTTAAACAGATACATTAAACATGTGTGTCGTATTCCTGGTGATGAGTAATTTGCTGTACCTATTAAACCATCAAATGCATTATATGGCCAAAAGTATGTGGACACCTGTCCACACCTATATGAGCTTCTTGGACATCCCATTCCAAAACCATGGGCATTCATGTTGTACTGTCTGCCATGGGCCATGTTGCAATGATCAGATTAGGGGTGTGGCCATGCAAAGTAGCTCTCAGGGAGGGGGGGGATTGTTGCCAATGTCGATGTTGTTATCAGTGTAGTTGCGTTGCTAAATTGTGCCAGAAGAGGTGGGCTTTGCGGTTAACTACTGGTTACAAGAGTTTACCCTCCTCGCAGTTGAACATCGAAAGAAAATGTTGATGTGATTGTTTTTTCTCTGGTTTTGTATTAAGCTTATTTCATTTAATAGCCCATGCAGATATTCATAATAGATTAGCACCTTCTTACACGAAGCTGAAGCTTCTTATTCGAATTTTTACGTTCCACCTTAAATGGTGCAGTATTTACTTTCTGGTGCCTGAGGCTGCACCATTTAAGGTGGAACGGGAAAATTCGAAAAAGAAGCTGGCGAGAAAGAAGCCAACTTCAACTTCGTCCTTACTGTGTTTTGGGGGTTTATTTTATTGTTCTGTGCATTAAGATTAGAAGTGATTCACACATTGATGGATTTGCTGATGTGTCTGATTGTGTTTCTCACGCTAAACTCGGTTTTTAACGTCAGGTGATGACTGAATACTTTCCTGCTGGTCCAGATGGATAATTAACACTATCAGTTATCAGTTATTAAAGTAATAAAGGCTACCGAGAGCAGATCTGTGCAGCCTGGATTAATCTGTGTCTGAGGATTATAACTAAACAGATTTGGTGAAAATCGGTTGAGTAATAAGAAAGTTGCGGCTGATTTAATCCTGAGACTCATCGTCTCTCAATACAAGTGAATTTGTTCACAAGCGGATCTTGACCTCTCCAATATGGCGGACGCGCAGACGTATCGCCTCACATAGAAAACAACAGACAACGCGGCAGCTGTGTGTGTCTATCTGTGGTGCCGACACACTGGAGGAAACACAGTCCCAGTGTGTCTCAGTTAGGACGCTGTGTTGGACTAAAACGCGCCTGTATGCAGAGATAAGAGTCTCCACTGAACGTCGAAGAAGTTCAAACCATTTCAGCTGTTGCTGGAAGTGGAGGCACGTCAGCCAATACAAACATGGATGGGCGGTTTAGAAGCAGACAACGGAAGGAAATCCAAGATGGAGGAGAGGCTGATCAGTAGTCACACTGAGTACTCCTTTACTGTTCTTTATGATTTTTCACATCCGTGGCTCTGCTTGGCTCTGCCCTGATAGCAAGAGGATAGTGGGCACTGTTGGCCCACTGATGGCAAAGATGGTGGTCCACTGGTGTTTTGCTCAGTGTTTTCTGGGCGGCTCACAGGTGGTCAAGCGGAGGATTAGACAAAATTCCCATTATCCTCGCTCATTTTCCACTCACAGCCCTATTTACGTATTTTTCCTTCTTTCCTTTCGTTAGTTATACTTTGTAAATTAGTAAATCATTTTAATTTAGCTCAGCGTCAGCAACAACATTTTCTATAAAACCATTTTATATCAGGCCTAGTCGTTATTTTTTTTCCTCTCTAAGTTGTTTGTAATATTTGTCTTAGTTTATTTTCTAAAATAAAAGTCTCTGTGCATTTAAAATCTGTTTGTGGTGATTGAAAACTAGGTGAAGCAGGACGATAATCTAGGTGGTCTGAGGGTGGATGAGAAATGGCAAACAGTGGGGTGACGACTTTATCAAGCCGTATATGCTTGCTGTCTGGGTGTAAACAGCCATCGGCAAAGGTTTCCTTTGTTGGTCCACGTTTCTTAGTTTCTGGTCGAAATGTTTTGTTGCCTGTTGGATTGTAAATGCCTTCTAGATGTACTACATCTGCACATGTATGTGTCTCCCACTCTGTTCTTGCATTGGGTGATGTGTAGGCACCCTACACCTTACCCTACTCCTTCCCTCTGTTTCATGTTGGGGTTAGTGCTGGGCTGGGCATTTCTTGCTGCCTGTTGAAGTGCCTGATCAAAATACTTTACACTACTCCAGCCGACACTTGGCATTGCGCATAGTGATCTTAGGCTTGTTTGCAGCTGCTCGGCAATGAAAATGCATTTTATGAAGCTCCTGACAGTCAGTTCTTTTGCTGATGTTGCTTCCAGAGGCAGTTTGGAGCTCTGTAGGGAGTGAAGCACCAGAGGATAGCTGATATAATGCGCATGCATCTGTTAGCGATGGGTGTAGCTCCAAAATCTGAACTCAGTAATTAGGAAGGGTGCATACTTTTGTCCATTTAGTGTGTATATATATGTACATACTATATACATATCCTGACAAGGCACTTATTTAAAACTGTCTGGGCAGTCAGTATGTTTTGCTTGTAAAACCACTATATAACAAGAAATATAAACCAGCGCTGTTTACCTAATCAATCATTCTAATGAATGATTGATTAGGTAACCTGGGTGTTGGATGGTAACTATAAACACTGGACTTCCTTGAGGAGAGATTTGGAAATGGTTAAGTTAACGGTGACACAGAACAATTACAATGGATTTTTTATTTGTAATTAATTTTTATCTATTGTCATTATCTCATACTATTTTCAACACTTCTGCTCTTCCGCACAGTAATATTATATATACTGAGTTGTTAAAAAGCTTTGTTATTTCTCTTTCTGGTGTTTCCATTTAGTAACTCCAGCAATAGTCAGACTCTTTGTCCTGGTGGTTGGAAACACCATGAATGCACACAGGACTTTCCTGGATGGTCTCTTATCTTCACCGAACCTCCAGAAAGTGAAGTCTGAAAACGAGAGTGATGTAACCATTGCTTTTGTCGCTGTTGTGTCTCGAGCTGGAACTGACATTGAAGCTGCACTGAAGAAGATTCCAGGTAAATATACTCTAACCGGCCACTTTATTAGAAACACCTACCTTGTGCTTCCACTCACTGGCCACTTTATTAGAAACACCTGCCTTATGCTTCCACTCACTGGCCACTTTATTAGAAACACCTACCTTGTGCTTCCACTCACTGGCCACTTTATTAGAAACACCTACCTTAAGCTTCCACTCACCGGCCACTTTATTAGAAACACCTACCTTGTGCTTCCACTCACCAGCCACTTTATTAGAAACACGTACATTGTGCTTCCACTCACTGGCCACTTTATTAGAAACACCTACCTTGTCTTCCACTCACTGGCCACTTTATTAGAAACACCTACCTTGTGCTTCCACTCACTGGCCACTTTATTAGAAACACCTACCTTGTGCTTCCACTCACTGGCCACTTTATTAGAAACGCCTGCCTTATGCTTCCACTCACTGGCCACTTTATTAGAAACACCTACCTTGTGCTTCCACTCACTGGCCACTTTATTAGAAACATCTACCTTATGCTTCCACTCACTGGCCACTTCATTAGAAACACCTACCTTGTGCTTCCACTCACTGGCCACTTTATTAGAAACACCTACCTTGTGCTTCCACTCACTGGCCACTTTATTAGAAACACCTACATTATAGGTCGTCTGTGGGTGTGCAATTGCGGACTGTAGTCCATCTGTAGTCATGCTCAATTTTTTAATTATCTTCTACCCCTTTCATGATGGGTCAGTTTGAGACTGAAACCAAACTAAGCTGGACCTGGAGTTGAGCACCCTGGTCTAATATTTGATATAATTTTTTTCTGAGTTTCTTTATCTCTCTCTCTCTCTATCCAGAGACCCAGCGTGCTGTTCTAGTTGTGCTCCACCACACGTTCGATCCAGAGTTCGTTGCTCCAGAAAGCAGACTGAATGTTAACAGGAGCAATGTGTTCACTGTGGACTGTCTGTATCATGAAGACCAAGGTCTGCTGAAATGTCAGCGCAATAGTGACTCGCTGAAAGCTGTGAAACAGCATCTAGGAGCAGCGGAGCGCCCCTCCCGTCGCCCTGCTGAAACTAACAAGGTTGGTCAACCAGATCTATAAGACAGTAGATGTGTCCACTGCAATGTGTCCTGTCACTTTTATCAAAGACACTGAAAAGGCTGTTCAAGTGGATGATGAATTGAGAGACTGTGATTGATGAAAATGTAAATAAGTATATTTAGAATTAAAAGGGTGACATACAAGTTAGCAGACGGTTTAGCGGCATTTTGACTTGTTCTGATCTCATAATATTCTAAAAAGTAAATTGTAACATTACTGAATTCCAAAACACATTAGTTCACTACATAATCTGATCAGATATACTCCTAAGCCCTGAGTGCGTTTACATGCACTCAATAATCCGATCATAATCGAATTTCTGCACTTATCCGATTATTCAAATGGTCATGTAAACACCATACTCTGATCTAGAAATCCGATGAGAAATCTGATTAAGAGGCTGAATTTTAGCTCAGTAATCAGATTTCTCAGTGCATGTAAACTCTTACTCTGATTTCTTTCGGATTTCTCAGTCTGAGCATGCGCAAGATCAGACAGTGGATGTCGCAAGATGCAGCAAAACACTTTGAGTGGCGCTGAAACCAAAAAGGAATGAAGGATTTAAATATTCTTCATCTTCTAGATGATGATGTTCATATTTTCAGGTAAAGTGACTCCATGTTTAAAAAAAGCCGTGGCATGAAGTTTGAGTTTTACGTTACGTTTACGTCTCGTCGTCTTCTGTGAGTTTATTGGCTGGTTGTAAAGCCGAAATCTGATTACTGTCTGACTCATGTAGACCTGGAGTTTCCCCATTATCTGATTACTCAAGTGCATGTGTTGATCGGATTACTGACAAAATCAAATTTTCTGCAGTTATCAGATTATTAAGTGCATGTAAACACACTCACTGTTCAAGGACCTTAATAAAGGCAGTAGTTACAGAACCCTGAACACTCAAAGAACCATTTGAATGCGTACTGAATCTGTAGCATCTGCTCCACGCCACGTTCCATGGTCCCCTCCACGTCCTGTTCCTGTGTCTGCTGCTCCACAGTTCCAGTCTCCTGTTCAGCCTAGTGTTCCTGTCGTCGTGTATGTATTTATTCCCGTTACTGTTCTTGTTCCTATTCTGATAATCTCTCTATTCCCGTTCCAGTTAGTGTAGCTGTGCCTGTCCCTGTAACTGTTTCCGTTCCTGTTTCTATGTCTAGGTTTTTTCTGTCCCCTGTTCAGCCTTGGTTTCCTGTTCAGTCTCTAGTCCCGTTGTTTGTTCAGTTCTCTGATCAGTTTCTTCTTACTTTTCCAGTTCAGTCTCTGTTCCATGCCCTGTCCAGTCTCCAGCTCAGTCTCCTGTCCTGTTTCCTATCCTATCTGCTGTCCTGTCTCAGGTCCAGTGTCCTGCCCTGTCTCCAGTCCATTCTCCACTTTTGTCTCCTGTCTCGTCTCCAGACTAGTCTCCAGTTCTGCCTACTGTCTCGTCTCAGGTCAAGTCTCCAGTCCTGTCTAGAGTCTCATCTCCAGTTCTGTCTAGAGTCCAGTCTCCTGTCCCATCCCGTGTCCCGTTTTAAGCCCGGTCTGTTTTCTCACCTGTTCACCCTGTCTGGTCTCATGTTTGTCCCACAGTTCAGTTTCCTATTCAGTTCCTTGTATAGTTCAGTGTCTAGCCTCTCCTCTGAGCCAGTTCCCAGGGGGTGTTCCGTTCCGATTATTGGGAGCTGCACGTCAGAGGGGGGGGCTTCTGTAACGTCCTGTCTTGCCCTGTTCTTGTCTTTCTCTGTGCCATGTGTTTTTATTTACATCTGTTATGTGCCTTTGTTTTCTTGTGCTATGTGCTTTCATTGTTTTGTTCTGGGTCTTGTCCCTGGTCCCATCCCCTTAGTTATCTGCTCCACCTGCCTGTAGTCTGTAGCCCTGCCCTCTGATTAGCCCCAGGTGTTTCTTGTTTCCCCTCAGTGTATCTATACCCCTGTGTTTGCTCACTTCCTTTGTCTTGCATGCCTGTGTCACCCTGTTCCTTGTCACTAGTTTCTCAGTTTCATTATGGGCTTGTCTGTTCTACGAACCTCTGCTACTCAGTTTCTGGACTACGTTACATCTAAGGGATAAAGTCAGGTTGGAAAATGATCTCTTAGAAATGACTTTCAACTCTTTCTGTACTTAAATTCAAAGTGCAGAGAGACAACGTAGGATATAGGCTCTTTAAATGCGTCTTCCCCATGATTAAACTGTATATAGGACTCTTTTTGTACATCTATTTTTAAATGATTTTACTTTTGTGGATGGGACAGCACCATCTGCTGGTAAGAAACTGTTTTGCGCTGCTTTAAAATCAATACTGTGCTTTCTTTGTGACAGTAAATGTTTTAGGATTTTCCGTATAGAACAAAACAATAATTCGCTGTGTGAATAAACTGTCTGTCTGTCTGTCTGTCTGTGTGCAGGTGCTGCAGTGGTGTCGCCAATACAAGTGGGTGCTGTTGGGAATCAGCCTTGTGATCATCCTTCTGATTGTGCTCGGGTGCCTGTTTATCTGAAGCTGTAGAAGCTGCACCGTACTGACCTCTCTTTCATTCTCTCTCTCTCTCTCTCTCTTTTTCTCTCACTCTCTTTCATTAGTTATTACTTGCCCCAAAAAGCAAGAGGATGGCGAGCGGGCCACTGCTGGCCCACTGACGGTTAAGCTGGCTTTTTGCTTAGTGTTTTCCAGGCAGCCCACTGGGGCTTAAGCAGAATATTAGACAAAATGACACTTTTTATCACTTTTTTCCACACATTTAACTTTTTTTGTTCTTCATTTCTTTATTTCGGTATCCTTTGTAAATTAATTCAGTAAATTTAATTTGGCACAGTGTCACCAGAAGCATATTATATCAGTTCTATTCATTTTTTTAAATCTGTAATAATTGTCTTGTGCATTTAAAATCTGTTTGAGATTAAAAACTAGTTCTGCAGTATGCAGGACAGTAGACAGTGGACCAACAGTGGCATACAGTCAGCAGAGTGCTGATCTTAACAAGCCAGCGGACTGAAATATGCCCGCTATCTGTGGCATGTGAAGGATGTTTTTTACGCTTAGATTTGAATAGACATGAAGTGCACTTGAAGTATCCGACTGTACTGTGGAGCTTTAAACGACTCTTGCAACTCAGTCACCTGTTCTGCTCTAGTTTACCCGACAGTAGTGCCAAATGTAGTTGATTGGCCAAGACATGTATGGTGTCCAAAGTTTGCTTCTTTAGTTTTGCACTGCGGCTACGAGGCTAATGTAGCAAACAAGCAATTGAAGCAACTATGAAGCCCAGTGATTAAGAGTGAATGCGTCGTTAGCTTGGTGCTGACAAAACAGCAGTTAGCATTACCATAGCAGATACAGCAGACATACAAAGTTAAGATTCATTAAACGCTGCAGTGAAAATGTGTGGCTGGTTCATGCTCATGATTACCTAACAAAAGAAGAACCCCACAGGGTTTTGTTGTGAAGTTATCGTAGTGAGGAGATCAGTTTAAAATAGAATTTAATGGCCAACATGCACCACAACAATTTTGGTGGAACACAGACTTGCCAATGTCAACAGTGACATTAGGAGGATATAGTTGGCCAATATTTAATAACAACTACATAGAGGTAAATGATCTCATTATTTGATAGTTTCATTACAAGACCACTGACTTTTTTTTTCAATATTTTGGTTAAATAGCTCTCAAATAAGTATCAGGATTGGTACAAAGTCTTGTTGTATCAGTGCAGCCCTGCCACCGTTACACCCTGAAGTAGGTTTTTTGTTGTGATGTAATGCTGATTTGTTTTATAGGGCTGCACGACTTTTGATTAAATCAGAATCAGGATTTTTTGGCTTAGAATTGAGTTTCTCAGTTACGAGTCCTCAACATATGAACTTTTTGTGAAGCACAATGTGCATATTGTCGCTGTCAGAGCAAAACCATGTCTCCCAAATTGCAACTTCACAGGAGAAGAAAAAAACATTATTAAATTGTAATGAAAATTAATGTACAAGATTTTTTTCATAATGAAATTTTAACACAGTGAAAAGCATAACTGGACTTTCCAGATTATGTAAGAAATGACAAAAATGCCAGAGCAGCTAAATTCTTATATAGTAAAACTGGCATCATAGGTTTTAATGTGGCATGTATGCAAAACTCTGAATATTTGTTTAATATGTCACTGACATTAATTGTAATGTCTGACATAAATTGCGTCTAGACAACCTGCTCGGCCACCTCTGGCCACTAGGAGAAGCTGTAGAGCCAGGGCTGAGTAATTAGGGCTGAGTGGTAGCAGCTGTGCACACCCTACTTAAGGGGTGCTCACACACTGCTCACCACTCAGTCTTGAGTTCACGCGGCCACATGCTCTGACTGCTAACCTCTGTCTGTCTTGGGTTTCGAGTCTTTGCTTTTCTCAGATTGTTTTCCAGTGTAAGTATAAAACTGACCCTCAGTTGCTCTGCACTTGAGGCTGTCCTCTAGTGTCCGCCAGGTGCTTTGTCCTGTAGCGCTCCCGACTACCAACATAAGATGGTGGTTTGATCCTCATGCAGGTCAAACCCCCTGACGCCTTACATTCATAAAGAATACGCCTATGTCTTGGTCATTAGACTAGCTTAGTTAAACTTTAGTCAGTCCACTTCACGCTTTGTATCACTGAGCATAAACCAGCACAAATTAGTCTCACTCAAACATGTTTTACACCAAATGCAGGTTGTTTCTGAACATGTGGGGGTCTTAAACAACATTCCTGTACCCACTCCAATAAACGTTCTTTTGTATGCAATAATAGAAAAACAATATTAAGCTAATTTTTATCGGGGAAAAGGGACTCTCTGCTCTTTTTCTACAAATGATATTGAATATTTCTGTACAGACCTAATACCCCACCAATTAGCATAGTTCTAACTGCAGGCCTAAATCAAACTCACACTTTCTCAAACTATGTGAAGTGGTTCAGTGTCTCTAATAGACTTGATTGTGTTCTTTGACACTGTACAACACACTGTTCGCCATAAACGTGGACTAAACTACAGCTGAAATTCAGTTCTGCTAATTTAGTCCGTGTTTATAGATAACAGGGAGTCATGCAGTGTCAGAAAAAAGCTAAATCAAGATTATTTCGTACTCCAGCTCCACATGGTTTGAGTTTGAGTGATGATTGGTGGGATGTAAGCATTCGTTAATCATTAGCCAGATTAGCCTTGTAGCTCCACCGCTAAACTAAAGAAGCACCAAACATGTTTTGGAGGATTGACTTGGCTATCAGAAATCAGATTATTTTGACGAAATATCACTTTAAACTCTGTGACGTGGATGGATGGATGGATGGATGGATGGGACCCCAGGAGTTTGTATAGCACATGGCCTGTGATGTGTCTGTCCTCTGTCTTTTCAAGACATACGAAGCCCTGAGCTCCACTCTGTCTGATTCAACATGACAGTTCATGTCAGAGTTCAGAGAGAGGGACGAGGACACAGCAAAAGAGAGGGAGACAGAGAGAGAGAGAGCACACATGAGTATAGTCCTGTAGAAGAATGACAAAGTACGCTAATAACACAAGCCCTCATGTAGGAATACAGTACATTACACTGCGGAGGTGCTGCTTTTCTGAGGGGGAGCAAGTCTAATGAAGGTTCCCTATAAAACCGCTCATATGCGACGCTCTCTGTAACGGTACTGATGATTACCTTGTTCTGTGATTTGTATCAGTGATCATGTAAACCCTGTGAATGAAGTACGGCTGAGTGAAAGTTTACATACTGAATCAGGTACAGAGGCTCCGTCTCAAACCGCATAGTATGACACTAAACGTGGTACGCTAATGAATGTACTGGATTGTACTACTGTTGACTCTTTAATGTGGTTGTATGTGGTTTGAGCAGTAGTCTGTAGTAATACAGGTTAAGAGGACTGTAGACATGCACTTGTGCAAATATGTGGTCATACCGGTGTAACTACATTCGTTTCGACTTTAGAATTTACGCAAGCTGATTCCCACCAGGTAGAGGTCTCTCACAGTTTCTGGCAGCAGTGTGTTAAAATAATGACCTGTAAGTCATTATTATAAGATACTAAGTCATTTAAAATGAAAGATATCCAGACCAAAACAGAGTAAGTCTTCACTCTAACTTGCTAAGTCAGTATTTTTAGAAAGTAAGCCATTATTTAATTTTGACAAACTGCTGCCAGAAATAGATAAGGAAAGACAAAACAGGCGATTAAGGTACTAAACTCACTGAGAAACACTAATATTTTACCTCAAGTTCATGTGCAGCATGATATTTTGCAGATAGGCTTCAAACGTGGGCCCTTATATTTGGTTAAAGGGGAATTCCACCATTTGCGTTCCAAAAAACCAGCATAATTAAATTATTAAAACCATCCAGAGTGGTTTCTTGTGAAATGCTCCGTTCTAGAGAAACATACCGAGTCAGAATTGTGGTGATAGGAACCCGACGTCTGAAGAGTTCAATGCCTCTAAAAGCTACACACAAAGAAAACTTATTTTTTTCCAGATTTATCTCTATTTTGCCATCATCAGCATCACATATGAAACTTTGGATAGTAAATAAAATGTCTATATTTGTGTTGTAGTCATGGCGACCCCTGGTTCCTATCACCACCACTGTGCAGAAATCGGAACCATTTCACACCAAACCACTCTGAGTCTCTCTCTTTACACCTGAATGACTGAATTCTGCATAACTTTTAAAACATTGGTGGAATTCCCCTTTACATCATTTTCCTCAGCAGCAAAACATTGTGGTGTTCATAGCAATAACTTAACATACCAATAACATCTGAAAAACTGTGTATTTGATTTACTTCTGCATGTTTGAATGATGTCTATGGGAGAAAATATCTATTTTTGAAGTTTACATAAGAAAGTAACTTACCTTACAGCATAAATTTGAAAAGTTTAACGGCTAGTTAAGTCTGGAGATGCACTGAATGAAGGAATTTTGGGCCAGTATTGATATCTGATATTGTTTGTGTACACTTGGGACGAAATGAACCTGAATTAGCATTACAGAACACTGTAAAATGTATTTGTAGGTTTACAAAGGCAGTAAAATTAATAAAATGCAGGCATTAAAGCATCATAGCCAGAACTAATCAATTACCTCACTATCATTATCTCACTGTCTCAGTAATTTTTTTGACATCTCTACAAAAACGTCCCCTTAATCTTATTTCACACTTGTTATTTTGTGATAATGGCATAAATAAAGCAAAACCAAAAAAATAAATAAAAATGTAAAATTAGCTCTTAGCATCTCTGTAGTTTCTCCTAGACAATAATAAGATCAGACGGAAACACAAATCAGACTTTTGCTTTAGTTTGTCCTGCTGCTCTGATATTTCTCCAGAGAAATTGTGGACATTTCTTATTGTTATGATGTCAAGTTTCTTATTGTTATGATGTAACGATAGAAGAACACTTTAATCATGAAAAAGGTTCTTTGAGTGTTCATGGTTCATTTTCTTAACTAAAGAACCCTTGAAGAACCATCTTTTTTCAGAGTGTAGAAAAACATATGAAGTCTTTGGTCTGTCTCACAAAGCAGGATTTGTTTAACCAGCTCATTCCAAGCTTATTTCAGTCTTAACCCCTGATTTTCAGTGTCAGGACTTTGGATCTCTTACATTGCCTCTGCAACTTTCCATGGTCAGGCTGCATGTCTAACCCGCTCCATGGCCGGCTGCGTTCATGGTTTTGGGTCATAAACAGCTCCTGCACCAATCAGGACTGAGCTTCTAACCAATTAGGCCAGTCAGGGTCAGCCTTCTGATGGAGGTTGACCTCTCCAGTCCTTTTAGGGTCTTTTTTATTTTATTTTATTTTATTTTTTGCTGTTTATAGCGTCAGTCATACACAGTTATCAAGAATACAAAGCAGTTATTCATCTTCTAAGCACTCGGGTTGCTTTTTACAGCTGTAAAGGCTTTATTTTCTGAATAATTACATTTTTTCTTTTTCCTTCTTTGGAAAATTCTGATGTTTTATGCTTCTGGCTGTTCATCTTAAACATCACACTTTCATGTCCATGCACACAAGGAGATTAGCTTGAACGACTAATTTATGTTTGTGACATTTACATAAGAAAGGAATGATTTACGGCTAGTTAAGGCTACGGTTGCACACTGTGAAATAAAGGTTCTGTTCAGGTAGATTTCTCATTCATCGAGGTACAAACAGTGTAAATGTTCCTCAAAGGTACAACAGTGGTTTTAAGGTCTGATTGTGAACCTTAAATAAGTTTTTCCAGGTGAAAAGTTCGTATTTGTACCTTTTCATAACCGAATGTTTTAAAACAGAACAGTAAAATAAAAGCCTGGAGACGAGACGGGGTGTGTGGAGTCAGTACAGCTTAGAACATATCATTTCAGTGGATTATGGTTCAGTTATGTTCCCTGACTAAAGGTACTGAGATGGAGCCTTGAGGGTTCCACCCCAGTGACAGTTTAGTACCTTTATTTCTGAGAGTGAACCAATGCAAGACTTTTGGGTCAGTGCTGAATATTGTTTGTGTATGTACATGTCGATGCCACATGTAAATGTTTATAAAATGAAGAAATTGTGGCTAACCTGGATTCGCCTTACAGAGAAATGAAGTGTGTATTTGAGTTACTAATGCAGTAAAATGAATAAATTGCAGATTTTTAGCAGAGTAGCCCTGCATTTTCACAACACGCTGCAAAAAGTGGTGTCTTGTCAAGTAAAATTATCTTAAATATAGTTAATAAATCTAATATTTCTCCTGTTGAGACTGTTGCAAGTTTAAATTAAGATTAGTTAACTTATTTGTAGACATTTTGTACTTGTTTTAAGTCATTTTATTAAGTAAAATTATCTCACTTTTTTGGCAAATAATGTTGCTTGTTTTAAAAATGCGCATGAAACCAGCAACATTATCTGCCCATATAGTGAGATAATTTTATTCAATAAAATGACCTAAAGTAATTATTGTCAAAATAAATGAAGTAGTCTTAATTTCAGCTTGAAACATTCTCAACAGGAGAAATATTAGATTTATTGACTATATTTAAGATAATTTTACTTGACAAGATGCAACTTTTTGCAGTGTATGAGTTTTCTCACTATCTCAAAACAACAAAACCATCAACCCAAACCTGCCAAACCTGAACACACCACAAACAAGTGAACTGCAGCTGCATTTTTTGGCTTTGTGAGGATGAAACTTGAACATGCTTTGTGAGACAGGCCTTATTTTGGGCCTTAAAGGCTGATAAATCACATAAACCTCTGAGAACACGACTCTGGATTCCTTTTTTCTTTTGCCGTGTGACTTTTTTGAATGTTTACACACAAAAAGACTTGTACGTGTTAATCGATGAGTTTGTTGCACATACCAGCAATAAATAATTGAAGGACCACTTGTGATCGTGTGATGTCGTTTTATTAAAACATAGAGTTGGACATTTCTTACATCGATATCTTTACAATTATTAATGTCATGGCTAAAATGGAAGCGCAGTATAGTTTCGATATACAACGTTTATGGGTTAGAAAATATATTCCAGTTCATCTTTACTCGTATTACCAGCTGCTACACAAAAGGCGACAGCCTCATTTACAGTTCCGCTGCTCCGTCTGGCGCTGGGCGTTCCTCTGAATACTAAACACTCAGACACTATGCATGTGTGTGTGTATAGGAAAACAACATGACGTGGGTCTGTTTCTGTGTGTACTGTGGCGTCCCACAATGCCTCAGTGTTCACAAGATGCTAATGAAATGAGAAGTGAGCACAGGAGGTCCGAATAGAGGACTTTTAACTAAACAAATACATACAGATGACCAGAAAAAAAGAAAAACACAACGAGGCTCGAGTCTATAGGAAAATATGAAAAATCTACTAAATTGTCTTTTCCAAATGTGTGCTCCTCAAAATAGGCCTGTGTGTGTGTGTTTGTGTCGGGGCGCAGTGCATGACAGCAGCGTGACTATTTCATAATTATCAACTTCATTTTAGCATAATTCAAGTTATCCACAGAATCAAACGATGCAAAAACAAACGAAACCAAAAAATCCATGAGTTAATGCCAAGCAACAACATGAGGCCTACATATTCTTTTATTTTTAATAATATACACAGATAAAAATGGATCCCCCCCCCCATTTCACTCTAACTGCCCGCTCTTCACTGCTAACTCATGACAAACGAGAAATGACCACTGCAAAAACTGTCCTTTAGGGAGTGAAATCACCTTAAAGAGTGAATATATCTAATATTTTTCATTGTGAGTTGTTTTAAAAGCTAAGTAGATCTTTTCATCTTGTAGTTCATATCCCTGGTCATGTTAAAGGGGAACTGCACCAATTTTCCCAAAAACTTTTACTTTGCAAAGATGTAGGTCATTTATAGCGGTTTGGGGTGACGTCCACCTCTAAAAGCTCCCTCACAGAAAGTTACTACATGAAATGGTTATGAATTCACTGCCTGATGATTGAGACACTGTTTTATGATAGTTTTGAGAAGATTTTGGTCTAAAACACATTCTTAAAAGCCAGAGATACATGCAGGGTGCTGTGAGGCAGAATAGTCCCCAAAGAAAACTTATTATTTCAGATTTTCCATCATCAACATATAAACTCAGAAGACTCGTGTAGGTTCACTGGTGGTTTTGGATAGTAAATAAAATGTCTATATTAGTGTTGTAGTCATGCGACCCCTGGTTCCTGGTTTCTTAAACGCTAGGGGGCGCTCCAAGCGAGTCCAAAATGAATTGGTTAAAATTAAGCATTTGGGCAAAATCATACTTTATAAATGCTTAAACATTTTTAATATAAATGAATACATTCATCTCCTGAACACAGAGCAGCATAAAACACTTTAACACTGTTGTTATATTTTTAAGAGCTTTTAAACTCAAAGGGATTTAAAACGGCGCCTCATGAACGTTCATGACGTCAGTGAGTGCGAACAGCCAATGAGCTGCTCCGCTCACCAACCAATCAGCACTCAGTAGCAGTAATGTTAACCAATCAGCACTCAGTAGCAGTAATGTTAACCAATCAGCACTCAGTAGCAGTAATGTTAACCAATCAGCACTCAGTAGCAGTAATGTTAACCAATCAACACTCAGTAGCAGTAATGTTAACCAATCAGCACTCAATAGCAGTAATGTTAACCAATCAGCACTCAGTAGCAGTAATGTTAACCAATCAACACTCAGTAGCAGTAATGTTAACCAATCAGCACTCAGTAGCAGTAATGTTAACCAAGCAGCACTCAGTAGCAGTAATGTTAACCAATCAGCACTCAGTAGCAGTAATGTTAACCAATCAGCACTCAGTAGCAGTAATGTTAACCAATCAGCACTCAGTAGCAGTAATGTTAACCAATCAGCACTCAGTAGCAGTAATGTTAACCAATCAGCACTCAGTAGCAGTAATGTTAACCAATCAGCACTCAGTAGCAGTAATGTTAACCAATCAGCACTCAGTAGCAGTAGCGTCCTGCTGCCCAAAACCCGTTTGCTGTATAAAAAGGAAACATACAGGTGAGTTTTCTTTGCTGTTTTAGTGAAATACAAACTTCTAACTTTTTGTTTTAAGCTCCATTCACCCCCATTCATTGAGGACTCGCTTGTGGGCGCCCTCTGCTGTTTTGCAGTTATGTTTTTGATAATGGGTGAAATAGGAAGAGGCCAGACTCCTCATACACAAGCTCTGTGCCTATCAGCATCACGGTAAAGAAATCTGAGTCTCCACAATCAACCATTTCAATCCAAACCACTCTGAATGACTCTGCTTACATCTCAAACACTGGAATTTAAAAACAAGTTGGTGGAATTCCTGTTTAAGCACGATTCATCATATACAGTCATAAGCAAATGTTTTAAACAACCCCTGGTCAAATTACATGTTTTGTTAAGTGAAAATTTGTTAACACATGCTCTACAGCGAACACTTCAATAATACTTAAATATGTCAGTGCACAATTTATATTTATATTTAATTTATATTTGCTAAGTTCAACATATTGGAAAACATAAAATATAAATTGTGCTTTTTGCACAGGCCATTTTATCTTTGTTTTTTTTTAAATATGTTAAATTCAGCCAATTTTACCCCCTGGAATAACTACTTCACTCTAAAATGGCTAAAACGGCTTCTTCACTCTTTATCGACTTCTGAAATGACTTAAAACAGAAGTAAACATGTCTAGAAATAAATCCAATAATAGTCTAAAAAGAGTCTCGCGAGGTCTCATTATTAGATATATTGACTGGATTAAGGATGATTTCACTCGCTAAGGTACCTTTTTGCAGTGAAAGACAAAGTGAAGGTTCCCCTCTGTTTCCCTTTTCCTCACTCGTCTAGGTAGATGGACCACTTTCATTTCACATCAGAAAGGCAGGGTTTTTAAACATAAACGATAAAGAAATTAAGGACAAAAATAACAATAATAATAATAATAATAATGAGTCTATGGAGGTCAGGCTCCTTCCCTTCCCTCTCCTCTCCTCCGCTTGTCCCCCCTCGATCATTCAGAAGTCCATGGAGATGGACCGCTGGCCCTGGTCGGCCACAGCGGCGCTGTTGCTGCGCGCGACGCTGCCGTGGTTACGGATGCTGATGCTGCCGCAGCCGCTGCCGATGCTCCCCGTGGCCCCGCCCCTCACGTAAATCTCGCAGGGGATTTCCTCCATCACTCGGTCTTCGATGACCTGCTCGGCGCACTCGTGAGTCTGTTTGTAGCCGTAGCAGCTTTTCTTGTAGCTGCCGGTGCCGCTGCCGCTGCTGCTGCTGTTGAAGGTCTTCATGGGCGGAGGAGGTTTGGAGAAGTCGTTGTGGTAGGACAGCTCCATGGAGCTCAGCGTGGAGCGGCTCTGCTTGGCGCTGGACGGCACCTGAGCGCCGCAGTGATGCTCGTGGACGCACCGGGACACGGTGGAGGAACGCCGCAGCTTATGGAAGCTCTCCAGCTCCTCGGAGAGCTCGGCCAGATCCGAGGACAGCTCCTTGTCCCGCAGCGAGAAGAGCTCGTAGTGCGGAGGGTCGAAAACCTCCTGGAAGCCGGCCTTGTTGAAAACGGCCGGGCGCCGCGCCACCACCTTCTTACGGGGCTGCTTCATCTGCACCAGGATGGAGATGATGAGCAGCACCAGAACCACGCCGGAGGAGATGCCGATGACAGTGCCGTGGGTTTTGGTGATCTGGTGGAAAAGGCCCTTAGACTTCTTCTCTGTCGGATGAAAATATTTTTGCAGGTCAAACATACAGTGATACACTGTCATTCAGACGTGTCAAATAAAACATTTCATGCAATTTCATATGCAATAATAATAACTTAATACTATAACACAATGCAGACTACACATCAAAATTGGTCCATTGTATAAACTATACAGATCCTAAGCACAGTTTTGATAGAAAAAGCCCTGGTGTCTGATTATAAACTAGAAAAAGAAAAGTATTTTTGAGTTTAATTAAAAATACATGCAGTATTTTTAAGAAACAAGATGTTATTAAATGATCAATAACATAGATAATTATCTACTTAAAGTAGTAGTTTATCATGTTATTCTCCTCTACATTTGTCAACACTTGAAATATGAGGCATTCTAGACACTAATTTCATTTATAACTTCTATCAATTCTTTTTTTATACCTTCTTACTAATTATTTCGAAACCTGTAAAGTTGCACAGACTAGCATTATGATATCATAATCAGTGCTAGCATAAGATATATAAACACCTTATATGTATATCTGAATTATACATTTTTTGTCATTGATGTATTATTGTTGATTTAAAAAGTGCTCTATAATGTTCATATGATCCACACAGTCATGCTGACAGACTGTAATACACTATAGGAAGTGTAGGGGGCGATATGGCTTCTACTGTTTCATTTAAAAAGCCTCTATAATGTTCATATGATCCACACAGTCACTCTGACAGACTGTAATACACTACAGGAAGTGTAGGGGGCGATATGGCTTCTACTGTTTCATTTAAAAAGCCTCTATAATGTTCATATGATCCACACAGTCATTCTGACAGACTGTAATACACTACAGGAAGTGTAGGGGGCGATATGGCTTCTACTGTTTCATTTAAAAAGCCTCTATAATGTTCATATGATCCACACAGTCACTCTGACAGACTGTAATACACTACAGGAAGTGTAGGGGGCGATATGGCTTCTACTGTTTCATTTAAAAAGCCTCTATAATGTTCATATGATCCACACAGTCATTCTGACAGACTGTAATACACTACAGGAAGTGTAGGGGGCGATATGGCTTCTACTGTTTCATTTAAAAAGCCTCTATAATGTTCATATGATCCACACAGTCATTCTGACAGACTGTAATACACTACAGGAAGTGTAGGGGGCGATATGGCTTCTACTGTTTCATTTTAAAAAGCCTCTATAATGTTCATATGATCCACACAGTCATGCTGACAGACTGTAATACACTACAGGAAGTGTAGGGGGCGATATGGCTTCTACTGTTTCATTTAAAAAGCCTCTATAATGTTCATATGATCCACACAGTCATTCTGACAGACTGTAATACACTACAGGAAGTGTAGGGGGCGATATGGCTTCTACTGTTTCATTTAAAAAGCCTCTATAATGTTCATATGATCCACACAGTCACTCTGACAGACTGTAATGCTCTACAGGAAGTGTAGGGGGCGAGATTTGGTTTCTGTTGTTGTGCTGAAGCATGAAAGAAGACACATTTGAATGATAGCTGGGAAAAAAGGAGAAGACTGAAGGCAGAAGAGTTTGAATACTCAGTTAATCAAATAATATTCAATAATTTAATCAATAATAGAAGCGTTCACTCTGTCTGTAACTAGATTTTGGCCGACTGAAGGTCAAGCTACAGTGAGAGGCAGTAGATTTTGTAAGCTTCCTTTATAACTGTGTCACACTTCACCTAAACTCGCCTCATAAGAACATTATGTAATGGTTGAAAGTGGCTGCAGGCAAAGTTCATTCTGCAAATGTCAGTTCAGTTTCTTAGTCTGAGAACATCAGCCAGGCCTAAAAACACACACATACTCACCCTTGCAGTGGTTCTCATCCCAGGGGTACACACAGTTCTGCACGCCGTTGCACACCAGTGAATTGTTGATGCACATGTTGCTGTGGCAGAAGAAGGTGTTGCCAGAGCAAGGAGCTGAAAAACAGAGGTTTGAGAGACGTGTTAGATGTTTTAGAGTACAGCAGTCGAGACTTAATAGGTTTAGCAACTCTTTTATTCTTCAGCTGGTTGTGATACTTAATCAGAAGAGTCGACTCTTCTGATTAAGTATATGTCGCTGCTGTCGGAACAAAACCTTATATCTCCAAAATGGCAACTTTACAGGAGAAGGAAAAAACCTACTTTACTTTTAATGTAAGTCAATGGAACCAGAATTTTTCCAAGTCATTTTGGGTCGTTTCTTTTGGTCCATCCATCGTGAAATTTACACACAATGTAAAGGCCAACAGGCATTTTCAAATTATGTCAAAAACTGAGAAAACAACAAAAATGGAGATACAAGGTTTTGTCCCGACATCAGCGATATGCAGCATCATACACACTTGCTGTGCAGTACTGGGGTACCTGGGGAGCACAGGGGAATTTGGAGACGATGTGAAGTGTTTTGTTGTGGTGGTGTAGTAAGGCGTGTTATGTAATTGTGAAAGGTTTTTCAGAGAGGGAAAGACCTCAGCAGACCTTGCTCATGGAATTATTCATAGGGAAATGACATTTGAAATGGGAGCTGGTTAACCCTTGTGTGGTGTTCAGGTCTGTGGGACCCATTTTCAATGTTTATCGAAAGAAAAAAAATGATGTGATTTATTGTTATTTCAACCTCAGATTCTTGGTCTTTGCTCATTTTACTGTGAAGATCATATAAAATAACCCATTTTCAGTGTCTTCACTCTGTTCACCCCCCACACATTTATATTACACATGTGGTGTTGGGTGAACCTGCGGGGAGTACAAGTGTGGAGGTGCTGTGTCATTCACTCTGTTCTCCTCCTACATGACCTGCTGTTAGTGTGTGTGTGTGTGTGTGTGTGTGTGTGTGTGAGGGTGGACAACATGGACAGGCTGCTGACTGGCTACAGCTGCTAAAGGAGAACCCTACACTGGACACTTGTGATATATTAAACATCTGGCATTTTTACACAAATTGTTGTGGCTGTATTGATATAAAAAACAATAATGTGGTGGGACCACCAGACCACTGAGCAACAAACACATCAACACCACTCAAGGGTTAAAAAAAGCAGCTATGGGAATGTTGCCATGGTGACAGCATGACTGGTATAGCAGTGGCGTTTCTACCCGTGTTTCCCAGGGCGATGGTGTTATGCACTATGCTTTATCTCACAGTGATCTGAACACATGCAAATGTTTCTCAAACATCCAACAGTGTATTTCAGCAAAGTCTGGGTGTGTTGTAGACGACTGGGGGCACTGAGACGGACCACTGCTCTGCACTGTAAGAAGAGCTGCCACTCAATAATGTATTCAAGGTTGGTCAGACATTAGAAGGAGCTCCCGAATGAGTCCAAAATGAAGGGGATCCTCTGGAGCTTTTGTGCAAAATCATAGTGTGTAAATGTTTAATCCTTTCATACAGACAAGTACACTAATTTTACCAACATAGAACTGCATATAACATTTAACATGGATTTTTATTATTATATATTATTATATTATTATATTATATATTTTGAGAGCTTTTAGATTCCAGTTATAGGACTTTATAACTTTTGACTTATGAACATAAGTCACTGTTTAGGGGTGAAAACCCATTGCTGTGAAAAACTATTCACACCTCTCCACAAAGACAGCTGTGCCAAGATAAAACAGACAACTGCAGCTTTCTTTACATTCAACAATCCGGCACGACTGACGCAACAAACACACAGCGTTTAAACACAACAATAACACTTCAGTAACTGTGAACTTGTTCGCTCACCAATGAAGGCGAAAATCCACCTCACTTCTGGTTTTGTAAATCATTGCGTTTCGATCAAATGTATATTGTCGCTTTTGTGCAAAAATTTCGTATTTTCATTTTTTGTTATTTTTTTACTTTTTTTTTGGCAAAAATTGAAAACATTATTTTCAAATTTCATTGTGTATGGATCAATAGAAATGATCCAAAAGTACTTGGAGAAAAAATTTGTTGCATTAAATTCTATTACAAGTTAATAAAAAAGTTTTTTCTTTCTCTGTAAAGTTACCGTTTTGGAGATGTGATCGACAAACAGCGACGATATATTAATCAACACTACTGAGGAAAAAAAGCACAGTTGGACTGAGGGACCACCTGTTTTACGGCTGCTATGAATAAGGGTTAATTAAGTATCCGCACTAACGGCTGCTAAATGTTACATTTTATTTTGTTTTTAGCTGCTTTGCTCTGTAGGGAATTGGATTTTTCCTACGTTTTCTGTTCTTTTTTCCTGTGTTTTTAGTTGTTATTCATTGGTACGCATCGTCCTGTTTATGACACTAATTTACAAAAGGGTCTGAGTGCCTGAGAAAGCCAACTCTGTACTTTTACTACAGGATCCAACTGTACGAGAACTTTGGTCTTCTTTGACAGTACCAAGGGCTTTGAAGGGAGTCGATGCCAAGGTATAAGAGCTTCCTGTGTTCAGACTGGGTGAAGATTAGCAGAGATGGACAGAGCGCTCGTCAAATAAACCATATTTTCTGCGAACCCTGGTCTCCTGACTCTCTGTCTGTGGCCAGATCAAAGATTGACATCAGCTTCATTCATTGACGAGGTGCCCTCTAGCGTTTGGCAGTCATGTTCTGGTATAATGAGAGAAAGAGGAAGGCTCCCTTGGACTGGCTCTGGAATTTTCCGTCACTGATCCCTTCACAGATGTGGAACATCCTGTTTGCTGTGGTCTGTGTCCCGTCACAATGGAAACGCAGTGTACGAGCTGACGAGGACTGTCCAAACACACCATTAGCCATGCAGGACGAGAGCTCCAGGCCCGGGTTAGTTAGCGCAGCCCGTGTTCAGCATTCTGCAGGGATCTGATGGAGGTTCAGGTGTGAGAGTAGGGCGAGCGAGAGGGAGATAACGCATGCTCTTCACGTATAGAGGGAGAACGCTCCACCAGTGTGGGTGTAAGTGTTTCTGACAGCAGGATGAAGAGGGTCGTAATGTTCCCCCGTCTCCCTGCAGGATCCGCCACTCTCTCGCTCGCTGCTCACTTCCAAACTCATTAGCCGCCACTCGCCTTCAAACGAGCGCTTCTCCCCGTCTCCCACCCAGCCCCCGTCACGCTCAGGCCGAGGGGGGCTCGTTTTCTCCAGGTCCGCTCTCCTCTCTCTGTCTGCTTAGCGGAAGCCCATTCAGCCTGACAGCCGGAGCGGGACACTGGTTCACCGCCTCATAAAGATTAATGTGTCTCTTTCAGCCTTTAGATTACACTTTGTTCCTCCGGCTCACAGTAACACATGCAGCTCCTGCTGCCAAAACCACTAAACACAACTCAGAACCAGCCTCAGATCCGCTTCACACCACCCGACTTTCTGTCCAGAAAAAAAAAAAACGCCTTAGAGGACATTAAGCTCACCAGAAAATCTGCATTCTAGTAATGAGAAGAGAGAGAGAGAGAGAGAGAGAGAAGAGAGAGAGAGAGAGAGAGAGGAGAGAGTGAAGAGAGAAAAAAGAGAGAAGAGAGAGAGAAAGAGAGAAGAAAGAGTGAAGAGAGAAAGAAAGAAAGAGAGAAGATAGAGGAGAGAGAGGAGAGAGCAGAGAGAAAAAAGAGAAGAGAGAGGAGAGAGCAGAGAGAGAGAAGAGAGAGGAGAGAGCAGAGAGAGAGAGAAGAGAGAGGAGAGAGAAAAAAGAAAGAAGAGACAGAGAGAGAGAAGAGAGAGTGAAGAGAGAAAGAAAGAAAAGAGTGAAGAGAGAGCGTGAAGAGAGAGAGAGAGAGAGAGAGAGGAGAGAGTGAAGAGAGAAAAAAGAGAGAAGAGAGAAGAAAGAGTGAAGAGAGAAAGAGAAGATAGAGGAGAGAGAGGAGAGTGAAGAGAGAAAAAAAGAGAAGAGAGAGGAAAGAGAGAAGAAAGAGTGAAGAGAGGAAGAAAGAAAGAGAGAAGAGAGAGGAGAGAGAGGAGAGTGAAGAGAGAAAAAAAGAGAAGAGAGAGTAGAGAGCAGAGGGAGAGAAGAGGAAGAAAGAAAGAGAGAAAGAGAGGAAGAGAAAAAGAAAGAAGAACAGAGAGAGAGAAGAGAGAGTGAAGAGAGAAAGAAAGAAAAGAGAGAAGAGAGAGAGCGTGAAGAGAGAGAGAGAGAGAGAGAGAGAGAGAGAGAGAGAGGAGAGAGAGAGAGAGAGAGAGAGAGACTGTCTGTGAGTCTGAGAGCAGCTCTGTGTGAGACGCAGCTCGTGCGCTGTTTGATTGATGAAGGCTGTAAATCTGGCTCTGCCTGCCGACCTGTTTGGGAGTGCAGCGCGTTCCTGGACGCTGCTGTTTTCCCGTTTCCGTGATGAAAGCGGCTCCAGGCCAGCGGAGCGCCGCGCTTTCAGATGCATTAGCGTTCGCTCAGAGCTGCCAACCGATTCAGCCACTCATTTCTCTGATTATCCAGGCATTTAATAAAAATATTACAGGCCAGTGTTCCACAGTAATTATCCACAACCCACGTACAACCTTTACACAATCCCCGGCCCGAGACGCCAGAAAGCGGAAGGCAAATTGCACACTGTTCCCCTCCAAATGAGTAAGTCATGAGGGAAAACCTCATTTAGCTTTTTTCATTCATCAGTGCCAGATAAATAATTCCCCTTTTCCATTAGGCGTGACCCATTAGCATGGAAAATGCACCAGGCTTATTTGAATTACACGGCGAAAAGCTGAGGGCGAGTAATGGCCCCTTCGATATCGCTGCTTTTGGACGGCACTAGCTTTAATTAACTTTACACATTTCCAAATGGATGCCGAACCCCGGCGTTGTTCTGATCTGCTCGTACAGCATATTGGATTAACAACAATTTACCCGAATTGATGACTTTACTCTTACGTTTTTAACTGGGATCAAACCAACAGATTGTGAAGCGAGCTTAAAAGCAAATGGACCAGTCCTGCATATTAACATAAAACCCTTTAATGCTGAGGCAATAATGTAGCTACTTCTGTAGTTTAATCAATAACGCTTCAGTTTAGGGCGTATTATAGTGCATTTGGACTCGGCTAATTCTAAAGCCCCTATCATGTGTTTCAAACCCCATCATACGTCTTCTGTATTAACAGCCCAAAAAGAAGGTCCGGCTCGATGTTCAGGTCTCAACGTTGTACTGATGAAGATACACTATATGGACAAAAGTATTGGGACACCTACACATCACACCCACATTACACCCCAGTCTAAATCCATAGGCATTAATATGGAGCTGGTCCCCCTTTGCAGCTCTAACAGCTTCCACTCTTCTGGGAAGCTTCTACATGATGTTGGAGAGTGTTTGTGGGAATTTCCGTCCATTCATCCAGAAGAGCATTTGAGAGGTCAGACACTGACGTTGGACGAGAGGGTTTGGCTCACAATCTCCCTTCTAGTTCGCCCCAAAGGTGTTGGATGGGGTTGAGGTCAGGGCTCTGTGAGGGCCAGTCAAGTTCTTCCACACCAAACTCACCCAGTCAGGCCTTTATGGAGCTGCTTTGTGCACAGGGGCTCAGTCATGCTGGAACAGAAAGGGTTCTTCTCCAAACTTTTCCCACAAAGTTTGAAGTGTATAACTGTCCAGAATGTCTTGGTGCTGAAGCATTAAGATTTCCCTTCACTGGAACTAAGGGTTCTAGACCACCCCTGAAAAACAGCCCCATATCATCATCCCTCCTCCACCAAACTCTACAGCTGGCACAGTGCAGGTAACGTTCTCCTGGTATTCGCCAAACCCAGACTCGTCCATCAGACTGACAAGAGAATAGAGAAGCGCGATTCGGAACTCTATCTACTATTTCCCATTTTGAGATGGTTGTGCACTTATTATAAGATTATCTGGTTTAGTTCTAGACATTGTTTACTTATTTTAGGTCATTTTATCAAGTAAAATTTTCTCACTATACTGGCAGATAATTTTGCTGGTTTCAAGCTCATTTCTTAAAACAAGCAAAATCATCTGCCGATATAGTGAGATAAATTTACCTAATAAAATTACTTAACACAATAAATAATGTCTAGAAATAAGGAAAATAATCTTAAATTAAGCTTAGAACAATCTCAACAGGAGAAACATTAGATTTATGGACTATATTTAAGATAATTTTACTGGACAAGAATGCATTTTTTGCAGTGTAATTAAACGTTCTCTGTTCTAGAGAAACTTAGTCAGAACTGTTCGCAGTGGTGGTGATAGGAACCAGACGTCCACCTCTAAAAGCTCCCTCACAGAAAGTTACTACATGAAGTGGTTATGAATTCACTGTCTGATACACTGTTTTATGATACTTTTAGGGATGTTTTGGCCTTAAACGTTTTCTCAAAATCCATTCATGGCAGAAGAGAATATGCAGAGTGTTGCAGGGTGAAATAGTCCCCAAAGAAAACAAACAGATTTATCACTGTTTTACCATAATCAGTTTGCCATATAAGCTCAGAAGACTCGTGTAGGTTCACTGGTGGTTTCAGATAGTAAATAAAATGTCTGTATGTGTGCTGTAGTCATGGCGACCCCTGGTTCCTATCACCACCACTGTAAAGACATCAGTATCAGTAAGTTTCTCACTAAGAAATAAAGTATATCTCATTAAACCTCCCTTGAAAAACTTTACATCTCAGCCATTTAACTTTGGAAATAAACCAATCAAATCGATAGAGTTCCTCTGTACAGAGGACCAAGACAAAACCTCAATGTGTCACCAACAAAATACTAGATAAGCTTTGGTTAAACATTAAACATGAACTTTGAGTGTTATCAGCGTTATGGTGTGTACAGCCCAAGCTGAGAGCTGTGTTAGACAAGAGCTGAGCAGTTATAAAACACTGCTTTATTTCTTTGCCTTTAGTGTCCAAACCTGAGCTAAAATTGCAGCGCAGCACTGGAGGCAGCAGCGTATCTTTATTTAATGCCTTTATATTTGCAGTCAGGGCTGGCAGTAGCCGAGCACTCCACCTGCCTGGAGCGCATTAAGGGATGAAATATGAATGAGGTTTCGGACTGGCCTGCTGGCTCCGCCGCTTTTTCAGACTGACTGAGTGCTGGCCATGTCAAAGGTCAGCTTTGGATTAGCCAACACTGTCAAGCCTTCTCCATGCAGTGTCTCCAGCCTGTAGCTAATGCTATACGCAGTAGGGCTATAATGACATATATTTTCACATATGATATGATTTTTGCTTCTGAGGTCAAGATTCGATTCAATTTTCAATATTTTATTTGTTGATTTTAATACAATCATATATGTTCTCCAATAGTATGTTTTCAGTGTCTGCTGTGCTGCCCTTTAACAAAATAAACCCCTATATATAATAACATATTTAAACTCTAGTCTTATAGAATTGATCTTCTTTTTGCTCAGAAAAAGAGCCCAGTCTTCTGAGTGTCCCTAGCATAAGCCCCGCCCACTTTACTCTACATTTGCCTGCATTTGATCACTGATTAATGATTTAAACAGGACCTCCACTAATTTTTCTAAATTTCAGCATGATTAACTAGTTAAGATGTAAGCAGAGTCGTTCAGAGTGGTTTGGTGTGAAACGCTCCATTCTAGAGAAACTTACAGAGTCACAACTGTTTATTATGGTGGTGATAGGAACCAGACTCTAAATGCTACCTCACCTAAAGCCAGTACAAAAAATGGTTATGCATATGTAGCTTTCCAATCAGAGTGTAGTAAGGAATAATAAAAAAAGGAAAAAGAAAACTTATTATCTCAGATTTTCCACTATTTTCCATCATCAACATTCCATATAAACTCAGAAGACTCGTGTAGGTTCACTGGTGGTTCTGGATAGTAAATAAAATGCCTATATTTGTGTTGTAGTCATGGCGACCCCTGGTTCCTATCACCACCACTGTAAAGACATCTGAACCATTTCACACCAAACCACTCTGAATCTCTCTGATTACATCTCAAACACTGAATGATGCAGAAATTGTGAAAAATCACTGGATTTCCTCTTATTTTGCAGGACTGGTATTTCTAACAGTAGAATGCAGTGATAATTTAAAAAAGTATTAATAAAACGTATATATTTGGAAAATTAACATGGAATATACAGAGGGTTCATTTAAACTGTGCAGCAAAAGCTGATTTACTGTACTGCACTGCACACAATTCAGTAATGCACTGAATTAATCTGATTCAAATGCACAACACAAATACATAACGTCAGTTCAATATATAATATATTTCGTTCATCGGTGAACGACGCACAATATGAATCTAATAAATCCACTGCATTACCTTCTAGTCTTTTTCAATATCACTGCTTTTGGACAAGATTAGCTTTAATTAACGATCATTCTTTTCTAAATGGATGATGATTGGCCAAGTTATGCGGATATTAGCATGCAGTGATAATCTAAAGAACCTTTAGCAGTACAGCCCACCATGCAGCAACACCAACGCGCAACACATCTTTAAGTGCATCTATATATCATAAAGATGAATGACAGAACAAAGGCCTAAACATACACACTGAAAAACACACTGAATAAATAAACTGAATACATATTTTATGTGAATCTCAGCACAAACACAAATAGCTGAGAACTGAATCTCATGGCGATGCTGAGTGTGTTGCCAGGTTGAGCTATTAGATGATTCAGATTGAATATCATGTGAAAGTCAAATAAATACTGTACACAATGAATCACGTATGGATCTCGACAGATCAGAGGTATAAAGTAACGGCGTATAATTGTAAGAAAACATAAAAACGGAGTTTGAGAGATTTATACTCTTGATACTAAACAAAAAGTGTTTACAGCTGTATGCAAAAGTCCTGCAGCCCTGATCTAATTCCATGTTGTGTTGATTTTATAAGTGTAAATAAGTTACAGATCCTCTACAGAGACACACTCCTGCACATTTTAATGCACAATTACTGTTTATTTGCTGAATTTAACAGAAGCTGTGCAAAAGCTATGGCACATTTTAAACTCAGCTATAAATATAAACGTTCTACATTAAAGTTAGCAAAAAAAAACAATGTTTTATGTATGATGTGTTCACCTATTTACACTTTAACCAAACTTTTGCTTATGATTGTATTTCCCATTCAAAGTTTGGGAACTTTTTCCAAGTAATATTTTATTTTCATTGTTAAAAGTAATAAAACATACTGTGACAGATATTATTCGGGCATTTTAGCACCAAAACTCAGCTTCAATACTGATATTACGGCTTTTTTTTCCAAACTATTTGTAAAAGCACACACTGTTAATGACGTACGCACTCTTCGTGTACGAAATAAAAACCTCCTGCTGTTTTGTTAACGGAAAAATCTTAATGTTTTGTTTTTTATTGTCTATATTCAGCTACTGTTACTTGTTCCTCCAGTCACATTTATGTAATCAGGGTAGTTTTCAAAAATGATTCTGAATTGAACCAAAATTCTACCAAGAATGATCAAATTTAACAAAACTGGCAATTTTTGAGATTTCTTGATACTAAAGAATTGCTGTGTCTGATCCACTCGTACCAGCGCAACACACACTAACACACCACGTCAGTGTTACTACAGTGCTGAGAATGATCCACCACCCAAATAGTACCTGCTCTGTGAGGGTCCATGGGGGTCCTGACCACTGAAGAACAGGGTAAAAGGGGGCTAACAAAGTATGCAGAGAAACAGATGGACTACAGTCTGTAACTGTAGAACTACAAAGTGCACCTATATAGTAAGTGGAGCTGATAAAATGGACAATGAGCGTAGAAACAAGGAGGTGGTCAGAATGTTTTGCCTGATCAGAGTGTGTAATATATATATATATATATATATATATATATATATATATATATATATATATATATATATATATAGGGTGGAATGGTCATGTAAAAATGAATTATGAGGAAAAAAAAAATCCCAGAAAAATGTAGGAAATGGCCACTTTAATGGACCCAGTGGATCTGAAGCTTGTATGTGTTCCTGCATGTTGTATGTTTTTGAGTTTAAATGTATGCTTTGTGTTGATTTATTTATTTTATTTATTTTGTGCAGCCTGGTGAAGCTGAAGACTCAGACATGGGTAATAAAGCTGTGCTCTGTTCTGATGTTCATTATTCTTTGTTTTAACTATAACGAGTGACTGTTACTCACGGTCCACGAAGGAGGTGAAGAGCATGCGGAAGCGGCTGAGCCGGCTGGTTTCGTCGGCCCACATGCGGACCACGCCCACGCCGGTCTCCAGCATGACATCGTTGGCCACGGTGCTGCAGAACTTGGCCTTCAGGTTCTCGATGGCGCTGCTGCCGTCATAAACGGCAACAAAGTTCCTCTTGCACTCGTTTGAGTTCTCCATCTGGTACTCCAGGAAGCGCAGGTATATCTGCAGACGTGAAAATAACAGCCTAAGGTGAGCAAGCAATGCAGATCGTCCTGCGGAACGGCGGGTCGCATTTCAAAATACGAGGTGCGAGGAACTTTCGAGGGATGATTTATTGCCTGAGAAACATGAGCCGCTTTGAGGTCATCTCTGACGCAGGCTGCGCTGAACTCTAAGAAATACATAATCAGTGATGCTTTAGGCAGAAAAAACCTGGCAAAACCCTCGTGAGAATTCATACTGCATATTTTATGACACAGAGAGATGCAGGTGAATCCTAGCCTAAGAAGTGAAATCACAGATTCTGTCTGGCTGTGCTTCTACATGTTGTCTCTTTGGGAATGTTTTTTCTGACGTGTTTTTGGAGCACGTCCTCGTCTCGCTGGTCTGTGTGTGTGTGTGTGTGTGTGTGTGTGTGTGAGTGTGTAATCCCCGAGCAATCTTACATAACCCACAACACCCCCCAGTCTTATTCCTTCTGGTGCTGATTCTGCTCTTCAGCTATTTCTGCATCATTGGCCTAATACCTGCTACGGCTGCACTGCTAATTTCGGCTCCCCTTCAAAAGTTTCTTCAGACAGGGTCAGGGGGTCCTGCCGGTCCCCTGAGGGCTAATCAAGGCCAGATCTCGAGTGGTCGGGGATGTGTCTAAGCAGAAAAGAGCTGGTCAGCTGGTGTCAGGTGGATGTGGAGAAGGTCACCTTGGAATGAGGAGGCGCTCGGATCGTCCAGATGCAGTCCAGAGCTTCTCCGACTTTAACCTTCTCCTCCTCGTCCACCTGGCTGGAACGCACGAAGCCGTCTGAGCCGCTGACCTCAAATTGGCAGTCTGATTAACAGGAATGGACAGAGAGAGAGGATGAAAAGCCTTAGCTGGAGGATCTACAGACTCTAATAAACAGTCAAGTATCTACAGTCAAAATGGCCATTAAGTACAAATTATTTATATTTCAGAATCAGGACAAAATCAGAAAACAACCCCAGCAACTAAATATCTAAATATATATTTCTTTTTTCAGTGGTCAGTGAGTCTCTCTTTCCCTTTATTCCAGCTTCCTTTCTTTTCAGGAGCCTCACTTTCAGTTTCTCTAAGAATCTGCAGACACACCTCCAAAGTTCAGTCTTAGAAGCTGGTTGATCATTTTCTGAAGTAATCAAGTCGTCTTCTCACAGTGGAAGGATGGACAGAAACACCTGTGGATGTTTTCAGATCTGAAGCAGTTTGATTTTCTCCTCTCTCTCTCAAAGATGAAAGCTTTAAGTGCTGTTTATCTGATGGGGGCAGTTTTGGGGTCGACCAGCTCTTCCAGGTGGTTGTTAGGAGCCACATTTTCTCTGTAGATTTTAATCAGTTTTTGAACTTATATCTAATTTCCTCAGAAATAATGGCCATTTTGTCTGTGAAATTAAAGTAAAATACCTATATATAAAAATACATCCGATATATATATCTCAAAACCTTGTACCTTCAAAATAGAAACTTTACAGGAGAAGCAAAAAATATACTTTACTTTTAATGTAAGTCAATGGAACCGGAGTTTCTCCCACGTCATTTCTTTCAGTCCATTGATCATGAAATTTACACACAACGTAAAGGACAACAGGCATTTTCAATTATGTCAAAAACTGAAAAAATGATGAAAATGGAGATACAAGGTTTTGTTCCGACAGCAGTGATATGCAAGTACCTTTATATAATAATATACCCCATATATATATATATATATATACTATATCTATATATAATATATATATATATATATATATATATACTATATATATATACACACACATACACCACCTAATCCTAAACCTAGCCCCAATCCAAAAACCAAAAACAGGACATTTTCATCCTAAAAACGTTCAAAAACAAACTCACATACACACAAACTAAAGATCTGTGATACAAAGTGAAAAGGGGCAGAAAGAGAGAATTACAGTGGAAGGAGAAGAGCAGAGAGAGAATCAGGCAGAAATGGAAGTTGAAGATTGGATGAGATGAAGAGAAATGGTGGAAAAATCGAGGGTGGCAAAAAAACAAGGTGGTCAGAGACACAAAATCAGATACACAATGATAGGTAAGAGGATGGCAGCAGATAGAGGCAGGAGTGGAGGAGCGTCAGTGAAAGATAGCCGGCAGTCAGCCTCACACAACAAAAGACTCTTCAAACGGAATTGAACGGCGCAGCGAAAGGATGGAGGAGCGTACCTGGGATTGGATTCAGGAGTCCGCCCACGTGCAGCTTAAAATCTGGGTCTGAAATGATAACACGCACGCTGCATTACTTAGATATCACAGCCTTGAGACGGCCGATAAAATCCTGTTTGAAAGAGCCGCAGGAAAATCTGCTCGCTTGATCTAATGTGCTGCGTTTAGTGTTTGTCTTATTTGACCTGTTTAACACGCAGAATGCTGAAATTGCCCGTGACCGCAGCAAAAGATCCAGAAGCACTGCAGAGACTGGGCTGATTTAACACACCTGATTGGACTTATCAGCTAATTAGAGCAGGATAAACACTGAAGCCTGCAGTGCGGAGAACATTAAGGACCTGGATTTAACAAGCCTGATTTCAGAATTAAGCTAAAGAGGCAGCACAGTGCACTATATCACACTTACAAAAGATGGTTCTTCATTAAAGGGTTCTTTGCATCGTGAACGGTCCTACAGGTTGATGAAGAATGTGCTGTAGAACCTTTTTTCAAAATGGTTCTATGTAGCACCCAAAGGTTTCTTTATTTTTACAAGCTTGACACTGTAAGAACTCTTTTTGGTGCTATATAGAACCCTTTTCAAAAAGCTTCTATTTAGAACCATCTACAGTACATTCTGAAGAACCTTTTCATGATACACAGAACTCTTTAATCACGCAAAGGGTTCTTTGAGTGTTTATGGTTCTATATAGAACCATTTCTTTACTAAAGAACCCTGGACGAATCGTCACTTACTGCAGATTTGCAGTAAAAAGTGCTGCAGTCTAGTGAAAAAGCAAATTACATACATACATCATCTAAACCGCTTATCCTTCTGGGTCGTGGTGGGGTGCTGGAGCCTATCCCAGCTGTCATTGGGCGGAAGGCAGGATACACCCTGGACAGGTTGCCAGTCCATCACAGGGCAGACAGACAGACATACACAGTCGCACACTCACACCTAGGGGCAATTCAGCATGTCCAATTGGCCTGACTGCATGTTTTTGGACTGTGGGAGGAAACCGGAGTACCCGGAGGAAACCCACGCAGACACGGGGAGAACAGGCAAACTCCACACAGAAATGACCCTGGTCACCCGGCCGGATCGAACCCAGGTCCTTCTTGCTGTCAGGCGACAGCGCTACCCACTGCTCCACCGTGCCGCCCAAAATCAAATTATCACACTCTTTATCTCAAATGTAATATGTTCTTCCACATACTGCATGCAATTACACATTTCCACCAGAGAGGTCTCCAAATACCATTCACAACTTTACATAGCTTTAGCAATCTCTAATAGACTTGCTTACGTGGTTTCTGTCACTGTAGACATACTGTTATCTATAAACACGGACATGTGCTAAAAACAATAAAAAAGCATATTGAAGCTCAACTTTCATCTCTACTTTTGTCCATTTTTCTGTAAGCCTTGTGGCTCCGGCTCAGAACTAAAGAAGGAAACTTTGGACACCAAACACATTTTGGCTAGTCGACTGCACCCGGGTTAAGAGAACAGGAGGGACTGTTGTATGAATTGATATGTTTTTTTTCCAAACTATCACTCCAATAAAGTATTCAGTGCCTTTTAAATGAAGACGTTCAGTAGTTAAAGCACTCTGCCACCTCTTTAGCTCAACATTTGAATCGCAGGTGTTTTCACAGAACCATCACCAAAACAAGCCCAAATGTAGCAGATAGTGCTGATTTCTCTCTCTGGCTTACCTGCAATGTAGGTGTATTTGACGCGGAACCCCAGGCCCTCCAGCTCCTCATCGGTGGTGAATTTAATCCACATGAAGCGGCCAGTGGAGGTGACCACACCGGGGCTTTTGGGCCCACAGTAGCGGTCGATGAGCGGAGAGAAGCCGAAGGGGCCATCCCTTATCTCCAGGTGATCAAAGCGGCACTCGAACGAGGGCTCGATGTAGTAGTTTTTGTCAAAGACCAGCTGGATTCTCTGGCGAGGGAGCGCTGTGGGCAGCAGGGGAAAAGCATTTAATTATTGTTCTAGAATTTTTAGTGAATTTTACCCAATTTTCTCAGCAATTTAGTTGCTCCACTGGTCAGCCAGGTCTTCTCCAATCTCTTGGTCACATGACGGTACCAAGCTGTGAGGGTGAAGGCTAGCACACGCTTCCTCCGAGACACGTGCAGCACCACCACATCTTTTCAAACTGCTGCTAACGCAACATCATTCAACAGCTCAACAGGCAACAGAAATGCTCCAGAAAAGGAATTAAAACTGAGGAGCATCATTTCCTTCTCATGTAAAGTTACCATCCTGGAGACTGTAGTTGAATAAGAACCTTGTTACAACAGTAACGATTTGTTATTTGATGAAAGCGTGGGAAGTCGTACTTAGGCAGCATCCCACAGCTGCACAGCACAGCATGGGGGGGCTTAACCTCTACTGCTGGAAGCCATCATCTTCACATCATGATAAAGCACCCTGCAGGAGACTGAGGGGGTGCAGCAATATAATAATAATAATCTGTTCAAACCCCTGCCCACACATATACAAATGTAATATTTCTAAAGATGATCTAGTCGGGGCAAATTCTGGTGTTGTATTCCAATAAAGCAAGAAAATAACCCCAGCGTCCACTTTATTAGAAACGCCTACCTATTTCAGCTCTCTGGCCACTTTATTAGAAACACTTGCTTTATAGCTCCACTGTATTGGTGTACATGAACAGACTGTAGTCCATCTGTGCTGCTTATCAGCCCCCTCTTCCCCACTCATCATTGGTCAGTTTCTGACCACAAGACCAGATACTATCTGATACTATCTGAGTATCTGAGCATTTCAGCACAGCAGTGACGCTGACATGGTAGTGCAAGTGCCCACCACCCAAAAATGACCAGACAAGAGCCGCTCTGTGTCCAAAAAACTGGCTATTGATGAAGGGCTAGAGCAGGGGTCGGCACCCCAAATGTAAAGAAGAGCCATTTTGTCCTTTTAACAAAAATCAAACCACCTTTACCATCTTGGCTGTAAATATGTCTCAGTATGTGCAGATGTGCAAGTATAGGCTGTTTATATTGTATATATAAACAAAAAATATGGACTTACTTTGCTCTGCTTTAAGCTTTAGCTCAGATATAGCTGCTTTTCTCACATCTCCAGCAGGAAACTTTTCCGCAAAAATAGAATATTTTCTCGTAAAATGTCTCTCAATGTTTGACTTTTTACGAGGCTGAAGTCAGTTTCTCATTCGCCAGCTTCTTGTTTGAATTTTCCTATTCCACCTTAAATGGCGAGGAGTCAGAATGTAGCTGCTGCACCATTTAAGGTGGAACGGGAAAATTCGATCATGAAGCTGGTGAATGAGAAGCGACTTCAGCCTCGCGACTTTTTAATGTTTGTCAGTTTCTCACTGCAGATTAAACGTATCAGGAAACCAGCTGGAGTGATTATAAACACAAATAAGTCCATTCATCTCTAAATTATCGATGTTCGTCTTAAATCTCTCTCTTTGCCGTTTCGTTAGCTGCTAGCTAGGCGAGACTGTTGTCTGTGTTGCTATGGTGACCAGCAGTCTGTGCTGATCTTCAGGGTTAAAGGGTGAATCAGCAGTTCTACATTAACTCCAGAGTTTAAGACCATTTATTGTTAAACTGTGTTGAATGATCAGCAGAGCTTTATTTTACTGTAAAGGAGGATTATTTTATTATTACCTACAGATCTGATTCAGCTGTGGAGCCACAACAGGGCAGTAAAAGAGCCTCATGTGGCTCCGGAGCTGCATGTTGCCAACCCCTGGGCTAGATGAGCTACAGTCTCTTACTGTACACCAGCAAGGTGGAGCAAATGACTATATATAATAAAGTGGCCCGGGAATACACATAGCCAAGAAATTATCACTCAGACAAGCCCCATTACAGAACCAGCTAAACAAACACTGACTTTACTGTAATCACAAACAACACTGCTTTATAGAGCTTCATTAACTCCACATATTTCACTATATCTTAATATAAAATACAAATTAAAGCCACTTTACAACATAATACATTCTAAAAGGATTAAAAAATATTCACAGTCTCATTTGGAGCATTTAATATTTGAACTGTCTTCATTATAACATGAGCTGATTTGCATAATTAGGAGCTATAAAAATGTGAACTGACGTCTTACTTGGAGGAAGATAACAGCTCGTGATCTACAGCCTGCATTCTTTTTAAAGATATACCATAGACAGCACGAGAATCTGAAACATGCACTTCACAAAGGATTCAAGCCACTGATTCCTGTTAAAGCATCTAAGCAGTATAAATATTTTAAATAAAATGAAGATCTTACAGATTCTTAATCACAAACACAATTCCTCAAATATGGATCACGTTTTTAAACCTAATACATTTTTTCAGTCTACAAAACAAGACTATAAATGACTCAAAAAATATGCACAAGTTCCAAAGTAACAACAGATATATTATGCACCACTTGGTACTCGGTACGTCTCAAATGTATAATGTATGACTGCTGTATCGGACTCACAGCTGCTAGGCTCTAGCTTTCCTGCAGGGGGCACTCTTGCGTATCTAATCTGTACTTGGCATCGTGCCGTGCTGAGGCACAGCTGAAAAGAGCTTTGTGGAACATAACATAATATCTATTGCAAGGACATGATTTAGAGCAGCAGAGAAGAGGCTCTGAAGTACCGTACAGTCTAAAAAAACAACATTAGTGAGCTTTGCTGGAGAGAAAGCCGGACCCAAGAGGCACCTTGTGAGACGGCGCTTTATTAATGATGTTGTTGGTATTTACTCGAGGTCAGCATCAATCACGGCGGCATTAATAACTCCTTGTCAGTGTGACAGCAGACAGCAGAGCAATCACTAGCTATTGGGCTAATGTTCTCTCCCCATTAGCACTTCGGGTTTGTCCTTAGAGATGCTTTCCACCTTCGAGGACACAGATACACTCGAGAGCGGCTCTGTGGTCAGAAACTGGCCACTGATGAAGGGCCTGAGGATGGCTAACACAAACTGCGCATCAACAGATGAGCTACAGTCTCTATCTGTACACCAGCAAGGTGGCGCAAATGGTTATACATTGAGAAAGGGAGGGGTTTCCAATAAAGTGGCCAGGGAGTACACATAGCCAAGAAATGATCACTTTATTAGACAAGCCCCATTACAGAACCAGCTAAACAAACACTGACATTACTGTAATCACAAACAACACTGCTTTATAGGGCTTCATTAACTCCACGTATTTCACTGTATCTTAATATAAAATACAAATTAACAAGCCGGGACAGATTACTGACCAGGGCCCCTCAAGCCCCCAGGACTGACTGGGGTCTTTAGGGACCCCTGAGTTGCACGGGACAATCAACTGCTGATGTAAACATTAAATGAACATGTAACCCTTGAATGTGCACTAATGAGAAATGAAATAAATGAGTTCATGTTATTAGTTGCTGTTTTAGTGGATATATCTGTGTTAAGAGGCGATGATGTATTACATACACTGACCGGCCACCTCCTTGTTTTTTCAAACTCACTGTCCATTTTATCAGCTCCACTGACCATTTAGTTTCACTCTGTAGTTCTACAGATACAGACTGTAGTCCATCTGTTTCTCTGCATACTTTGTCACCCTGTTCTTCAGTGGTCAGGACCCCCATGGACCCTCACAGAGCAGGTGCTATTTGGGTGATGGATCATTCTCAGCACTGCAGTGGTGGTGGTGTGTTGGTGTGTGTTGCACTGGTGCGAGTGGATCAGACACAGCAGTGCTGCTGGAGTGTTTAAACACTGTGTCCACTCACTGTCCACCCTATTAGACACTCCTACCTTGTCAGTCCACCTTGTAGATGTAAAGTCAGAGACGATAGCTCATCTGCTGCTGCACAGTTTGTGTTGGTCCTCTAGTCCTTCATCAGTGGTCACAGGAGGCTGCCCACAGGACGCGGTTGGCTGGATATTTTTGGTTGGTGGACTATTCTCAGTCCAGCAGTGACACTGAGGTGTTTAAAAACTCCAGCAGCACTGCTGTGTCTGATCCACTCAGACCAGCGCAACACACACTAACACACCACCACCACTTTTCCAGATTAATCAATTAATCAGAGTCATAATGTATAAAGTTAATCAATTACAGGAAGCCCTACTTGTGACACATTTTAGAGTTGGCTTTAATCTGGACTGCACTGGTGTTTCTACCCACCTTCGAGGACATAGATGCACTCCTTGTTGGGGGGGTAGGTGTTGGGGTAGTTGGGGGACATGAATTGGCCTCCACTGATGGTTTTGGTCCAAACGCCACATTGGTCATTCCTGGACGGAGGTCCACCTTCATTCTGAGTCTCTGTAAGTGAAGACGTGCTTTGAAAAACGATCTCTTTGGCAAATGAATGAATCTAAAATGTAGTTAATATGTGTAATAATTTTATTGTGATAGTGTTTTAGGAATGTTATGAAATTATTCAACCTATTTCTGGACATATTTACTTATTTTAGGTCATTTTAAGTAGTGAATTTATCCTCCTTTGGCAGACAAGTTCATGTAACATTCCTAAGACAATCTTATAATGAGAAATATTTGATAAATTATCTACATTTAACCTCATTTCACGTTAATGTTTTTGCAGTATGATGCATTGACTTGAGAAGGTAAACAGCTGAAGGCTCTGGAAGAAACTTTCTCACTGACACATTAGAAAGAAAAAGCCCGTTATTTTACAACAATCCTGCAGGAGGCTCTCATGTTTCCGACTGCTTGAGAGACATTTTAGGCTGGATATTTTTCAAAGGAATCAAAAAACAGGGATAATGACCAGAGTATGTAACCATTACGCCGTAATTTTGCTATCAATCCGCAGGACGCATGATTAGATGCCGCTATTTCTCCCATAATGGCTGAACGCCTGCTAACCTCTCTAAGAGCATCTCAGAAAAGCCTTTTCATCTCATTGTCCAAACGTCCAGAGCATCTTCTTACTTAGGACGAGTTTCACAGACCCAAAATGAAAAATTCTGGGAAGCGTAACTTACCTCTGATTCTTTGTGCCAGAGCAAAGCCCTCTTCTACCACAATCAGAAGAATCCAGGCTGGAAGAGAAAGAAAGGCCATAAAAGAACAAGGCATTCAAACATTAAACTAAAACGTTTTTATACATTGAAAAGAAAAAAAAAAATCATAAAATCTACATAATTGATCTGCATAAACAGTAAAACACACTGACATCATCCAAAACAACCAACCAAAGAAGCAAACAAATGAAAAACAAATAAATAATAAAATTATCTTTCACCTGATATGATGTCATTGTTTTGTAGAAAATAGAAGAAAATCGTAGGTATAAAAGTAAACACATTATTTCTACAGTGCAGCTTCCTTTGACATTTAATTTAATCGCATAAATTAAACTGTAAAAAAATATTGATAAAAGTCTGAGAGATACATTTCTTAAATGTAAAAGATGTAAAAAAAAATTTTTAAAGTACAATTTAATCATGATTAATTGCAATTTTTGTGCAATTAATCGCAATTAATCATAAACATTTGTCCCTAAAGAAAGATTGTTTTCCATTTATAAATGTGTGTATTTTGTTACAGCTACACGAGTCGACAAAATAAACTTCATCAGCTGTATTTATATTTTTTAATACTTGAATATCATTAATTTCATCAGGTGAACCTGAACATGAAAATTTCAATTCAATTTCAAAACGATTTCCAGAGTGAACACAGATTCCATTTTCATCACTGACATCCAGTGAGAGCAACAGTGTCTGCATGTTCCAATATATACATCATACATACGTGTGTATATCATACATATCATATACAGTCAATGACTGTATATATCAAAAATATCATATATAGTAAATGAGTGCATATATCATATATATCTTATACACGGTCAATGAATGTATATATCATATGTCATATACAGTCAATGAGTGTATATATCATATATATCTTATACATGGTCAATGAATGTATATATCATATGTCATATACAGTCAATGAGTGTATATATCATATATATATCATACATATGGTCAATGAGTGTTTATATATCATATATATCTTATATACGGTCAATGAATGTATATATCATATGTCATATATACAGTCAATGAGTTTATATATCATGTATATCATACATATGGTCAATAAGTGTATACATCATATGAATCATATAAAGTCAATAAGTGTATATATTATATGTATGTCTTATATACAGTCAGTGGTTCAGCTCCTCCATGCTCATTCATTCAGCTAGTGGATTCTTGCTACAGTGGAGGATCTCGAGCTCCACCAAGGTGCTGCTTTTGTTGGTTTGCTGCTCATTGATTAATCCATATTTCTCCTACAAGCACAGGTCCAGTCTGCTGAAGGTGCTGAAGGTCTCGCTTTAAAAGACATTTTGAAGCTGTATTTGAATGCAAGAGCAACATACAGCGCTGCAGTTGGGCTTTAGCTTGCACTAGTACGGACAGGTCAAAGGTCAAACTAGGAAAATGTATTATAATAGTGTTAAAAAAATGAGTGGCATTAATAATTGTATGCATTTTTGCAACACTGCATTGAGGTTTCTTCTGAAGCACTTGCGGTAAATATGGTTTTATTACAAAAACATCAAATGTTAAACTGTATTAACATCATTTACCTTCATAAATGAAACTGTGAAGCGTTTCATAGTGATATCACGTCAAGAAACTACATTCACCAGATTCCACCATCACTTCTACACCGTACTCTACTACATGAGATGAAGTTGAACATGATTTAATTGCATAAATGGATCACATTATGGTGATTCGGGCCAAATCTATTGGTTTAAATCACTGGTCCTGTTGAGCTCCATACCGTCCCTAATGGAGATCAATGATAGCTCTGCGCGTTCTCCACCACCGCGAAGCTCCATAATCTCAAGAGCGTCCTGCCTGCGTCTGCATTGATCTATTCTGTGGAGACAGAGGCCAGGGGCATTGTGGGTACAGAAGCATATGAGCACATTGATCACAGGCGCTCCTATTACTGTGCTGGCACGGTGCCTTTGACCATTGAAGAAGCTGTTAGGTGGATCGAACAACTTAAACTCAATGTTCCATGTCATGGAAGATATGGTTCTGACTCTATTAATAGATTATACATGTCAATTAGACCCCTCATTCCAATTAGACCCCCCAGTTAACCCTTTAAAGGGCCAGGAGCTGCCATTCCTCACTCCTATCACCTAAGAATGCATGGTTACTGAATAGTAAGCCTTAGGATGAAATATGCCTGTTATTAATATTACCTTTCAGTAAGCTTTCCTTTTCTATCAATGCTTAATCATTTTGTCACTGCCATAAAAAGCTTTATAATCCCATTGTTGGTTTTATGCTATTGTTTACAACATTTGGCTTCCCTTTACATCATGTAAACATTTCCTGATTGATGGATCAACATAATTTCAAAAATCTGCAATCCTTTGTTAAAGCTATAAAATAATAGTAAGATATTAATTATGCTTATTAGACAGCATATTCAAATTAAACCCCAGCCCAAAATCAATTAACTTTACACTATCTTTAAAAAGTTCGTATAACATGAAACCAATTTGCATAAAATGATTCTAATGTGTTATTAATGAGCAGCTTTCAAATCATGAGTAGGACACAAAGAAGCCTTAAAACGTTAGACGTGTCCAGAATGATGAGCTTTAGAAGATTTTAATGAATGGGAAATAATGTAGTTCTAATAACATTAACATCCATAATTCATCCAACATTCCATATTTCTAAAGTGGAGATCTTAAGGCAAAACAAATTATTAGGGCTGCACCTACTGATTATAATTGTAATTAAGTAATCTAGAGTAATTATTTTGATTATTTTAATATGTTTTTTTTATAATTATTATTTTGAGTAATTATTTTGACAATTAAGCAAGTAATCATATAGATATAATTTGCATTACATTTGTAAGCACAAACATGCATTTGTGAGATCCTGCTGGTGTGGGTTTCCTCTCGTTCAGTGATGAACACATAAGCGAGTACTTATAGCTCCCCCTGTGGAGAACGTTCAGACTGCTGAACATGGCTTTATTGTGACCAGCGTATATCCTGTTTATCAGTCATATTGCAAAATAATCACTACGCTGTACATTTTAATTGGTTATTTAACTGAGTAATCTTGTCAGCCCTAAAAATGACTGTAAATAGACAATTACAGTACATTGTTTATCATTTATTAGCTTCTTGTTCATTTACTTCTCAGAATATTGAATATAAACGTCTAAAAATACCTTTTGCTAATTATTTTCAAATTATGATTGCATGTAAAAAAAACAAAGTCTGTTAATATTGCTATTAATTCAGAACTTTTGAATGGTAATATGTATTCCAGCACTTTTGCTTTTATTCCAACATGTGATAAATGTTCTTTCAGCTTTAAAGATGCAATGATTTTAATGTCATCAGTATAAATTTTACACTTTACACAATTAAAGCATGTTCACCTGTACAAGTAGTACATCAGAAAACTGTGACGAAGAAATGAAGAGTGTTTTGTTCAGTTCTATTTAAAGAGTGCACGTCATGAGAAGCCAAGTTTCCCTTTGTCTTTGGAATAACACATAAATTTAATATGTAAATGTTGCTAAACATCATGCACTTCCTAATCCATACAGTCCATATATGGAAAGCAAGCTGCAAAACAATTTGAACTCAATTTGAATTCATTGTATTTTGTGATGTCATTAAAAAAACAATGTTTTAAACATATTTGTCTACTGAGCCTACAGCTGTTTAGCTTTGCCCATTCATGCTGAGGTTATAAGGAGTGTTTCAGCCTTTATTGCTGTTTGAATGAAGCACAATGCAGGGCTGCCAATCACAACAGAGCTCATTTACATATACCAGCCTTAAAACACACTAACAAAAACAGCCTGTTTATTTCTAAGGGATAAAGACAGGATGAAAAATGGTGATGTAAAAATGAATTTTTGGTACATAAACCCAAAAGATCGGAAGAAAAATGCAAGAAAAGTGCAGAATATGGGTCCTTTGATATCTAAAATAGTATGTATGTATGTGTCTGATGAGAACTATGTATTTGATGCATTCTACAACCAGTTTCTCTGTGCATTTGGCATTAAAAAGATCTTAGAGTGAACATTTCATGACATTTAGTGGACCAAAAGAAAATTAAAATAGCAAACATTTCGGGAAATGTCCTTTTTTTCCCTTTTCATATAGACTAATCATTCGCATGTGCATTTTTTTTCTTACTACAGCAACGATTTGCTTTCCAAAACAGACATTTAGTTACTACTCCTGCTTCTGGCTGGAACGGAGATTAATTGAATTAGGTCAATAACATTTTCAGCTCCTGCGCTGAGGGCGGTTCAGTTGTCAGCCTTTCAGGATCCCACGGGCTTTTAGCCTCTGGGTGAAGACAGCAGCACACGAAAGCCATGATAAGCAGCGTGGCGCCTCCGCTTTCATGCACATATTCAGTCCGTGCATCAGAAACTATCCACCTCAGACAGAAACTGAGGGCCTTTCAGATAAACCCCTGCTGCTTCGCCCCCCGTCTGCAGTTTAATAGACTCTGCGCCGCTCGCCTCCGACTTACAAGCAAATCTAATGGGAAGCAAGCAAGCTAATATCACACCAGAGCTCTGCGCCCGGCAGACGGAGGAGCAGGAGTCGGACGAGTCGGAGGAGTCTTAGCGCAGCGCTGTCAAACTCAGGGCCTACAGGGCCACATCCCTTACTCACTATCACGGGGGAGAACTGGGGGGATTGGAACACCTCCCATTCATCTGACCTCAGAGTGTTCACATATCACACTCTCTGACAGATTCAAGATGATATTATTATCGTCACTTTAGTTCAGGCTTCTTCTCTTCCCGGCCTCCGTTCTGTATGACAGCCCCCACTATTTCAGCCTCCTGTTCCTGATTATTTCCTCATTGTTGCTACAATGTTTCTGCCCACTTCTTGCTAGTGTTGCCCCATTACTACTGCCTCCTTCTCATGATAATTACCCCAATATTACTACATTAATTCTAGTATTGTCTCACTATTTCAGCCCCCTGTTCCTTATTGTTGTCCTATTAATACCAATTTTACTGCCTATTGCAACATTATGACTGCCTCGCTTTCCTGACTATTACCCCAACATCACTGCCCCTATTCTTTTATTATTGCCCCAATATGACTACCTCATTCTGTTATTATTGCCTCATTATTACTGACTCATTCTGTTACTAATGCCTGGATATTACTGCCGACATTCTGTTGCTATTGGCCCATTATTTCTGTCTCCTTTCCTTATTATTACCCCAATAATACTAACTTATTCATACGGATATTGCCCCAATATTATTGTCCCCATTCGGTTTCTACTGCCCCAATATTACTGTCCTCATGCTGTTACTATTACTGCAGTATTACTGACCCATTCTATTACTATTGGTCATTATTTCTGTCTCCTTTCCTTATTATTACCCCAGTAATACTGCCTCATTCCCATGATGATTACCTCAATAACACTGTCCCCATTCTGTTACTATTGCCCCAACATTACTGCCCCATTCTGCTACTATTGCCCCAATATTACTGCCCCATTCTTTTACTATTGGCCCAATATTACTGCCCCATTCTGCTACTATTGGCCCAATATTACTGCCCCATTCTGGTACTATTGGCCCAATATTATTGCCCCATTCTGCTACTATTGGCCCAATATTACTGCCCCATTCTATTACTATTGGCCCAATATTACTGCCCCATTCTATTACTATTGGCCCAATATTACTGCCCCATTCTGTTACTATTGGCCCAATATTATTGCCCCATTCTGCTACTATTGGCCCAATATTACTGCCCCATTCTATTACTATTGGCCCAATATTACTGCCCCATTCTATTACTATTGGCCCAATATTACTGCCCCATTCTGTTACTATTGGCCCAATATTACTGCCCCATTCTATTACTATTGGCCCAATATTACTGCCCCATTCTATTACTACTGGCCCAATATTACTGCCCCATTCTGCTACTATTGGCCTAATATTACTGCCCCATTCTGTTACTGTTGCCCCAATATTACTGCCCCATTCTGCTACTATTGGCCCAATATTACTGCCCCATTCTGTTACTATTGCCCCAATATTACTGCCCCATTCTGTTACTATTGGCCCAATATTACTGCCCCATTCTGTTACTATTGCGCCAATATTACATTGCAAATGCAATGTAAACCCAATAGTGATGATAGTGATCATCATAACTGCCTCCTTCTGCTGCCCAATTATAATTTCCTCCTTTAAGTTACTTTCGTTACCACTGTTTCATGTTTACTGCCTCCTTTTTGTTTCTTTTGCCCTGATATTATTGCCTCCTTCACATAAAAAAGTAATGCATCGAATTTACTTGACTCAAACATATATATCAGTTCCACAAGAATATTTTTTACTAATTTTTACTATATATATATATTTGGCAGTTATTTGACAATAACTGCAATAACAGTGATGAAATTCACATTTAAATCCAGTAAATATTTTTCATTGTTCTCATTACTTTCGCCTCATTATTTAATCCCATTTTGTAAGTTGTTTGTGAAATCTAAGAGCAGCTCACCTTCATTAAGATTAATATTCTGGATGTTTAATTACTTCAGATGGTTGACTTTGTGTGTTCCAAACAGCATAAATGAAGACTATGTAGGGCGCCTTAAAAGGGGGGGGCACTCATGGTAAATATTCTTCAGTCTTGATTTAAACTGTGTTGAAATATAGTCACTTTACAGAGCACTGAAGGGTCCAATCAGTGTACTGTCTGTGGCTTTGTGTTGAAAAGAGGGTGATGGCAAGTAGTGATATAACAATAAGGTCATATTTAGTGTAATTATACATATAAGTCATTTTTGGTACAAGTATCTAATCTATTTAGCAAGATTGGTGAGATATGCTTGACATATAGAGCTATAGGTTCATAGATCCATAGATAATAATCAACTCTAGGCTTTAGGTAGATGATATAAAGGAGATTGTTTGTGTGTGAATGAACATGAACACAAGGCAATGAGTTGAACACACATTTCAGTCTTTACTGCCTCCGCAAAAACCTGTTGTGTGAAGTGTGCAGAAATGCCACAGATGGTTTGATGCTCTGAGAGAAGCCAACACAAAAAGCAGCTCCCTTTGGGTCTGAGCTGACAGTGTGAACTGGCAGATTTCCCACCCAACCCTCAATGAAAGCTGGAGCAGAGCTTCAAGTGCAACTGTGCCACTCCTTCTACTTTTATCCAGAGCACTAACTCTCACATTCACCCTTTCATATCCAACACAGAGCTTTGTTCTGTTTGGTCTAAAGCAGCGGTTCTCACACTGGGGGACCACAAGGGGGAGCTAAGAGGGCTGCAGAAAAAAAGTTTTCATTTTGTGAGTTTATTAAATCTGCTTCAGCCATATCTAAAAAAATGTACTTGTTTAAAAATGGTAGATATTATTAAACGTTATCAAAGCTACACTATGTAAGATTTGGGGATTTGGAGACCTCTTTGGTGGAAATGTGTAACTGCATGCAACATGCAGAAGAACACTTCATTACGTGAGTTGTGCTTCGGTCCCCTTCCCTGAGTGGATGAATCTGATGATTGACTTGATGAGAGAATTCAGAGAGAACTCAGCGTAAACTTGGTGAAGGAGCGTCTCTGAGGACGTGAATTATCTACTACTGTCATCATATCTTCATCAGTATGATGTTGATTTTGAGATCATTTGAAGCCGAAACATCGAGCCGGACCTTCTTTTTGAGTCTGTGTGTGATGTTAATACATAAAGACATACGACGTGGTGTGAAAAACTCGACGCCTCTGACTTTTAAATGATTATTTCAGGCTTTACAGCGCATGCTCACCACTTTTTAGGCTGTTTTTATTCTCCTCACTCAGTGATGCTCTTTCAGTTTCAACAAAAAATCTTACATAGTGCAGCTTTAAAATGAAATATGTTCCAATCAATCACAATTAACAGACATACTGCACCTCCTTAACTTGTTGCTGCTGCACAGTTTGTGTTGGTCATCCTCTTGTTCTTCATCAGTGGTCACAGGACGCTGCCCACAGGACGCTGTTGGCTGGATATTTTTGGTTGGTGGACTATTCTCAGTCCAGCAGTGAAACTGAGGTGTTTAAAAACTCCAGCAGCACTGCTGTGTCTGATCCACTCAGACCAGCACAACACACACTAACACACCACCACGTCAGTGTTACTGCAGTGCTGAGAATGATCCACCACCCAAATAGTACCTGCTCTGTGAGGGTCCATGGGGGTCCTGACCACTGAAGAACAGGGTAAAAGGGGGCTAACAAAGTATGCAGAGAAACAGATGGACTACAGTCTGTAACTGTAGAACTACAAAGTGCACCTATATAGTAAGTGGAGCTGATAAGATGGACAATGAGCGTAGAAACAAGGAGGTCATAATGTTATGCCTGATCGGTGCATGTGCAGGTCAGTGATAGCTGTGAAGAAAGCTAGCAAAATGAACGAGGTTCTACTGAGACACTGTCCTCGTTTGTTAAGTGTAAATAGTAATGTGGTGTGGGGGGGGGGTACATTTTCACAAAGAGGGCCTTACAGTAAAAAAGTTTGAGAACTGGTCTAAAGTGATGAAATTTTGCATAGTGATACCACAAATGATGTACTGGATGTACATCCACCGAATATGTGTGTGTACACAGTGACCATGACCGCAGCTTTGTCCACTTACTCATCTGCCTTTTGCGTGCAAATGCAAGTCGAGTCTTGAGTCTCCTGGGTGCGAGTCTAAGTCAGGACTAGAATCTTTATAAAGAGTTTTAGTTTAGGCTCATTATTTGCATTAACTGCACTTTGAAAAATAAACCTGCCAGGTTGAACACAGCTTCAAATAAAGGGACTTTTATTATAGAAAACTGAACTGAAGCGATACGTGCAGTAAATGCAGAGTTTAAACGAAAGCAGCAAAGCAGTCTGAAACATGGTTCTCCATATTTTATCAGCACATGTGCTAGATATCTAGAAAAATGGCTTAGACTATAGTTTTAAAGCAACATTTAAAAATGATGGTTCTTCAAGGGTTCTTTAGCAAAGAAAATGGTTCTATATAGAACCATGAACTCTCAAAGTACCCTTTTCTTGATTTAAGGGTTCTTTGCATCTTGAAATTCTTCTGATTGATGGAGAATGTGCTGTAGATGGCTCTGCACAGAACCTTTTTGAAAAGAGTTTCTGTTGTGTCCAGCTTCATAACAATAGACGGATGCTTTTTGGTGCTATATAGAACCTCTTTCAAAAAAGTTCCAAATAGAACCATCTATGGTACATTCTCCATCAATCTGAAGAACAATTATATGATGCAGAGAATGCTTTAATCATGCAAAGGGTTCTTTGAGAGTTCATGGATCTATATAGAACAATTGTCCCTACTAAAGAACCCTTAAAGAACCTTCTTTATTAAGAGTGTAGGCCCTAGATCAGTCCGAACAGTAGTTCCAGCAGGTCTACTCACTCAGAGGTTTTACATGATTTAAACTCATTAATTACTAATCAGAACACAATATGAATGCTTAAAAAAGGGTTCTTCAAGGGTCCTTTAGTAAAGACAATGGTTCTATATAGAAGCACAAACACTCAAAGAACCATTATATGCTTAAATAGTTCTTTGCATGGTAAAGGGTTCTTCAGATTGGTGGAGAATGTGTTGAATATGGTTCTATATAGAATCGTTTTGAAAAAGCTCTATATAGCACCAAAATGTGTTCTTCTGTTGTTACGATGTCAAGCTTGTAGCAATTTAAGAACCGTTTTGGTGCTAAAACAACAATTTTCAAGAAGGTTCTATATAGAACCATACACCACACAACATTCTCCATCAATCTAGACAACGATTTCACCATGACAGAAACATTTAAGCATGCAAATCGTTCTTTGAGTGTGCACGGTTATATATAGAACCAATGTCTTTCCTAAGGAACCCTTGAAGAACCAATTGTTTTCAAGAGTGCAGCCTTGAAGGCATTACTATAGTTTTCCTGCTTCTAATGCACCAAGTTCAGCTCAAGGCTTTGGGAATTAGCACTAGCTAATTGGGATGTACACTCTTAGCTCTTGAGTGGCTCTTCAAGGGTTCTTTCATCAAGAAAATGGTGCTATATAGAACCATGCACGCTCAAAGAACCCCTTCCATGATTAAAGGGTTCTTTGCATCATGAAGCGGTACTTAAGAATATGCTATATATGGTTCTATATAGACTCTCTATATAGCAACCAAAAAGGTTCTTCTATTGTTATGATGTTAAGCTTGTACAAATCGAAGAACCCTTTCTGGTGCTTAAACAACCATTTTCAAAAAGGTTCTATATAGAACCATATACAACACATTCTCCATCAATGTGAATGTGATTTCACCATGCAAAGAACCACTTAGGCATGCAAATAGTTCTTTGGGTGTTCATGGTTCTATATAGAACTATTGTCGTTACTGAAGAACCTTTGGAGAACCGTCTGTTTTTAAGAGCGTAATAAGCTCAAATGAGCTGGAGAGGTAGACTCTGACATTTAAACTGATTCTGACTGAGAGATCAGATGTTTTTTCTCTTCTGTTCCCCTTTAGGCTGGAGATCTACATTCTACAAGGTTAAAAGGAGAACCTTTCAGGCTGTTACTCTTGTCTGGCGTGAACTGATATGACTGCGCTGTGTTGAGCTGCTGAAGAGGGTAAGAAAGTGTCTGGGTGATAAAAAGGTTCTACAGATGTAGAAGCTGAAGGATTCGCTGTAAGTTAGATCTGAGTTCTGTAAAAGAGTTTGGGGTCTAAAACGTCTAAATGAGAGCGCCTTCACACAGTTCACTAAAAATAAAGGTGCTAATGAAGGTTTTTTATTGAGAAATGATGGAAGAAGAGAACAATTCAGTCTTTTAAGAACCTTTCAAAAGTTTAAAGAACCCATCAGTTGGATATTTTTCCTAGAACCATGCATCCAAGCCAAGAACCATTTAGGAACCTTTTTTTTAAGAATGCACCCTAAAATACGCCCTTATAACTAAAGGGGCCAAAAAGAAGTCACTTGAAGCGAAGAACCAAAGAAGAATTTCTAAAGAACCCTCTATTGGATGGTTCTTTAAGTTACTGTTTTCGTTATAGATAAGTGTGAATGTGAAGAACCTTCTGAAAGTCCATATAACATGAAGATTCTATCATTTACAGATTTTTCCTTGAACTGTACATCCAAGCAAAGAACCATTTAGGAACTTTTATAATTAAGAACAAACTTTTGAAAAAGTTTTTTTTTTGGTACAAAGAACCCTGAAAAAGCACTTCTGGAACCATTTTTGTTAATGATATATGCGATGGTGAAGAACCTTTTAAAAGTTTAAAGAACCTCCACAAAATGTAAAGATTCCATCAGTTAAATAATTTTCTTAGAACCATGCATCCAAGCCAAGAACCATTAAGGAACCTTTAATTTTTAAGAATGCACCACAAAACACACTCTTACAAATATAGAAGGAGGTTCTTTCCAGTAAAGAACCACAGAAGAACCACTTATGGTCCCGTAAAGAATCTTTCAATTACAGAACTTCCACATAATACAAAGATTCTATCTGTAAAAGAGTTTTCCTAGAACCGTACATCCAAATCATGAACAACTAAGGACTAAGGGTGCCAAATGGGTTCTTTAGAGCAAAGAACCATAGATAAACCACTTCTGGTGACCTAAAGAACAATTCAGTGGATGGTTAAATTGTTCTTCTGTTTGAGATTTTTATACAGCACACTTTTAAAAATAAAGGGGACCAAAAAGGTTCTTTAGAGTGATGCCACACAAGAACAATGAATGGTTCTTTAAAGAACTCATTTTTGTTAATTATAGTTTCGCAGACTTTTCAAACATCATATTCATCCCAAGCCCTTGTGACTTAGCACTAGCTAACAGAGCTAAATCTATATCAGTCAAAGTTTTTTCGTACAGCTCTACATCCAAGCCGAGAACCATTTAGGAACCTTTATTTTTAAGAACACATTTTTGAAACACGTTCTTTGCAGCTAAGAACAACAGAACAGCCACTTTTCATCCACTAAAGAACCGGGCACTGGAAGGTTCTTTTAAAAAAGGTTTGTAAAGGACATGTCTGAGCGTGAAGAACCTTTTTAAAGTTTAAAGAACCTCCACATAATCTACATGTTCTAAACTGTTTAAAGGTTTTTTCAAGAACTGTATATTCAAGCTGAGAACATTTTAGGAAACTTTATTTTAAAGAAAACAGTCTTGAAATACGTTATTTGGGGCTTAGAACCACAGAACAGCCACTTTTCATTCACTAAAGAACCTTTCAATGGGAAGATTCTTTAAAGAACTTGAAGATCTAAAGATTTCTCCTACAACTCATGACAAGAACCACTTACAATCATAAAAATAGTGGTGCTAAATGGAAACAGAAAGGGCTCTTTAGGGTGAAGAACCATAAAAGAACCACTTTTGGTTTCTTAAAGAACCTTTTAATTGTTGCTCAAATTGTTAAGCTGTTGTGATGTGCTCCAGCTCCATACACTAAGCTGATGTGATGTGTTCTAGCCCCATGCATTAAGCTGATGTGATGTGTGCTCTAGCTCCATACACTAAGCTGTCGTGGTGTTCTAGCTCCATACACTAAGCTGGTGTGATATATGTTCTAGCTCCATATATTAAACTGTTGTGATGTGTTCTAGCCCCATGCATTAAGCTGATGTGATGTGTGTTCTAGCTCCATACACTAAGCTGTCGTGGTGTTCTAGCTCCATACACTAAGCTGTTGTGATATGCGTTCTAGCTCCATACATTAAGCTGTCGTGATGTGTTCTAGCTCCGTACACTAAGCTGTTGTGATGTGCTCTGGCTCCATACACTAAACTGTTGTGATGTGTTCTAGCTCCATACACTAAGCTGATATGATGTGTTCTAGCTCCTTACACTAAGCTGTTGTGATGTGTTCTAGCTCCATACACTAAGCTGATATGATGTGTTCTAGCTCCTTACACTAAGCTGATATGATGTGTTCTAGCTCCTTACACTAAGCTGTTGTGATGTGTTCTAGCTCCTTACACTAAGCTGTTGTGATGTGTTCTAGCTCCTTACACTAAGCTGATATGATGTGTTCTAGCTCCTTACACTAAGCTGTTGTGATGTGTTCTAGCTCCATACACTAAGCTGATGTGATGTGTTCTAGCTCCATACACTAAGCTGTTGTGATGTGTTCTAGCTCCATACACTAAGCTGATGTGATGTGTGTTCTAGCTCCATACACTAAGCTGTTGTGATGTGTGTTCTAGCTCCATACACTAAGCTGATGTGATCTGTGTTCTAGCTCCATACACTAAGCTGTTGTGATTTGTTCTAGCTCCATACACCAAACTGTTGTGATGTGTTCTAGCTCCATACACTAAGCTGATATGATGTGTTCTAGCTCCTTACACTAAGCTGATGTGATGTGTGTTCTAGCTCCATACACTAAGCTGTTGTGATGTGTTCTAGCTCCATACACTAAACTGTTGTGATGTGTTCTAGCTCCATACACTAAGCTGATGTGATGTGTGTTCTAGCTCCATACACTAAGCTGATGTGATCTGTGTTCTAGCTCCATACACTAAGCTGTTGTGATGTGTTCTAGCTCCATACACTAAGCTGATATGATGTTCTAGCTCCTTACACTAAGCTGATGTGATGTGTGTTCTAGCTCCATACACTAAGCTGTTATATGTGTTCTAGCTCCATACACTAAGCTGTTGTGATGTGTTCTAGCTCCATACACTAATCTGTTGTGATGTGTGTTCTAGCTCCATACACTAAGCTGATGTGATGTGTGTTCTAGCTCCATACACTAAGCTGATGTGATCTGTGTTCTAGCTCCTTACACTAAGCTGATGTGATGTGTTCTAGCTCCATACACTAAGCTGATGTGATGTGTTCTTGCTCCTTACACTAAGCTGTTCATGTGTTCTAGCTCCATACACTAATCTGTTGTGATGTGTTCTAGCTCCATACACTAAACTGTCGTGATGTGTTCTAGCTTTATACACTAAGCTGATATGATGTGTTCTAGCTTCATACACTAAGCTGTTGTGATGTGTTCTAGCTTCATACACTAAGCTGTTGTGATGTGTTCTAGCTCCATACACTAAGCTGTTGTGATGTGTTCTAGCTCCATACACTAAGCTGATGTGATCTGTGTTCTAGCTCCATACACTAAGCTGATGTGGTGTTCTAGCTCCATACACTAAGCTGTTGTGATGTGTTCTAGCTTCATACACTAAGCTGTTGTGATCTGTGTTCTAGCTCCATACACTAAGCTGTTTTGATGTGTGTTCTAGCTCCATACACTAAACTGTTGTGATGTGTTCTAGCTCCATACACTAAGCTGTTTTGATGTGTGTTCTAGCTCCATACACTAAGCTGATGTGATGTGTGTTCTAGCTCCGTACACTAAGCTGATGTGGTGTTCTAGCTCCATACACTAAGCTCTTGTGATGTGTTCTAGCTTCATACACTAATCTGTTGCGGTGTTCTAGCTCCATACACTAAGCTGTTGTGATGTGTTCTAGCTCCATACACTAAGCTGTTGTGATGTGTTCTAGCTCCATACACTAAGCTATTGTGATGTGTTCTAGCTCCGTACACTAAGCTGTTGTGATGTGTTCTAGCTCCATACGCTAATCTGTTGTGATGTGTTCTAGCTTCATACGCTAATCTGTTGTGATGTGTTCTAGCTCCATACGCTAATCTGTTGTGATGTGTTCTAGCTCCATACGCTAATCTGTTGTGATGTGTTCTAGCTCCGTACTCTAAGCTGTAGTGATGCGTCAGTGAAGCCGACGTGCTGGTGCTCCGACCCAAACAGCGCCTGCAGCGGAGAACGCCTTCAGGAATATTCTCCACTAATGAACTCGGCGGTTGTTTTTGTGCCGCCCTAATGTGATCTGGATTGTGCACAGCGTCTTAATGTATTGGGTGTTAAATAAATGGCTGCTGACAGGGTCACCAGCCCAGCGGCTGAAGCCACGAGGGCGGCGAGAACCGAACCTTAATATGGCACAAATACAGTCAGCGCGGCTCACATCAGCTCACACTGCATCCAGGCTTACAGTCTAAACACGCGGCCAATCACACGCGTGGTAATGCTGTTAAAGGCCTTTACCTGATCTTAGTCACTCAGTACTCAACACCACACCGCACTCTCAAAAACAGGTTCTATTTAGAACCACAAACACTCAAAGAACCATTTGCATGCTTAAATGGTGTATCGCATGGTGAAATGGTTCAGATGGATGGAGAGTGCGTCATATGTGGTTCTACAAAGGGCCTTTTTGAAAAGGGTTCTATGTAGCACCAGAAAGGGTTCTGCTTTTTTTGTATGTCAAGTTTGTAACAAAAGCAGAACATTTGTTGGTGCTACATAGAACCCTTTTCAAAGCGGTTCTGCATACACCCTTAAAAAGACGGTTCTTCAAGCGCTCTTTAGTCAAATACTGCAAGTGTTCTTTAGTTCCATTTAGAACCATGCGTTTCATACGGAAACATTTTATGCTTTAAATGTTTGTTTGCATTGTGAAATGGCTCTTCAGATTGATGGAGAATGTGGTTCTACATAGGACCTTTTCAAAAATGGTTCTATATAGCACCAAAAAGGGTTCTGCTATTGTTATGATGTTAAGCTTGTATACAGTAGAAGAACACTTATACAACATATTCTCCATCAATCTGAAGAACCATTTTATCATGCAACGCACCATATAAGCATGAAATGGTTCTATATAGCACTCATCATTCTAAATTCCCTTTATTAAAGAACCCCTGAAGAACGTATATAGATACCTTATACCGTATACCTTTAAGAATGTATATAGAACCTCATTGAAAATGGTTATATATAGCACCAAACAGGGTTCTGCTTCTGAGACAAGCTTGACTTTGTAAGAACCCTTTTTGGTGCTATTTTCAGAAAGGTTCCACATAGAACCATATACGTCACATTTTCCATCAATCTAAAGAGCTATTTCACCATGCAAAGAACGATTTAAGCATGTAAATGGTTCTATAAGGAATTCATGGTTGTAAATAGAACTAAAGAACCCTTGAAGAACCATCTTTTTTAAGAATGTATATAGAACCTGAAAATGGAAACATTGAAAATGGTTATATATAGCACCAAAAAAGGTTCTGCTATTGAGACAAGCTTGACATCGTAATGATAGAAGAACCCTTTTTGGTGCTATATAGAACCCTTTTCAAAAAGGTTCCATATAGAAGCATATGCACTACATTCTCCATCAATCTGAATAGCTATTTCACCATGCAAAGAACCACTCATGGTTCTAAATAGAACCACTGCCTGGACTAAAGAACCATCTTTTTTTTCAGAGTGTGTATTAAAGAACGCTCCATGTATAAATCAACACTGTTCCACAGCTACTTCAGATAACCTGACGCAGGAGAGGTTAGAACATGGCAGACGCTCCACGGAACACCAGCAGAACCGTCACTCACAGCTGAGCTGAGGTGATGGAAGCTGTTTGTCTGTCAGCTGATTTTCATGAGAATAAAAAACAGAGGAAGGCATTTCTTCACCTCAGTGGGCCAGAATATCACTGCGCTGCCCTCACACAGCCACTGCTCAGGCTTTTCTGGACAAATTCCTGATTTTTGATCTTTTTTATAGTATTTATTGTGTTGTTTTGAATCAGAGTGTTAGAATACAGCCTGACTGGCGGTTCTGGATATAAAAGGCTGATTCTGATTGTGTTTTATGGTCTTTCACTCTGAAGTCGAGTGGATTTAAACATCGCCGCGCTGGACTGAAGAGCACTGACGACCATTTATTATTTAATGTACAATGTTTTTAATCTGCTTTAATGAGTAATAGTAGTGAGTAGTGATGTTCAAATGTTGTTCATGAAAGACCCAAATAAATGCATCATTTTTTAAAATAATAATACTAATGATTATTGATAACAATATTGATAGGATACATATTAACATTATTATTTATAATAACTTTCATTTTTTTCCAGTTAATTTTAGTTTCAAGTTATTTTTTTATTTCTGTAAAGGACATTGTATGTCATTATTTTGGACTATTTTATAATTTTTAGATATTTTTAATATGAATTATCATCATTATTGTATATGTGTGTGTGTATATATATATATATATATATATATATATATATATACTATATATATGTAGCATGAAACATTTGCTGTCCAAATAAAAAATACTGTACAAATAACGAAATAAACAAATAAAATGTATCATTATTATTAATATTATTATTATTATTATTATTATTATTATTATTAATGCAGTGGAATTAGACGTGGCAAACACGCTTGTGAGTAATAAATGCATGCATTGCGCACAGACGCCGGTAGGTGGCGATATAAATCTGAATTTGTCACGGAGGGAAAAGAGCAACTAGTTACAGAGGTTAGAGCTGCCTGCGCGCGCGGTGTGTGTGTGTGTGTGTGTGTGTATTGGTGGGGGGGAGTTATAGGATCACGCGAGCGCGCGCACGGGCACAGGTTCGATGCTCTTCTGCAGCAGCAGCTCTTTGCAAATCAAAACCTGAATCTCTCTCTCTCTCTCTCTCTCTCTCTCTCACACACACACACACACACACGCACACACACACACACACACACACACACACACACACAGAGGCGCGCGCTGAGAGGAACTCACCTCTGTGCATCTCCCTCTGTGTGTGTGTTCAGCTCCGGTCCGTCTCCGTCTCGAGCTTCCAGCAGCTCTTATCTTTCCATAGTATTTCACGGTGTGTGTGATGTTGGCTCTCCGCGTGCGGTGTGTGTGTGTCAGTTAGGGGCTCGAGCTCCTCTCCTCTCCCGGTATTTCCATCCCTCCTCACAACAGCTCTGTCCTCCGGCACGCGCCTTCCACACGCGGACAGCAGCGCGGCGCTTTAAATCCCATGTATAGTCCCGCTCTCAGACGCGCTCCCGTGTCTCCGAGAACGCACGGAGAAAGCGCGCGCGCTCGCACACATGCAAACACACACATACACACACTTGCACACTCTCGCGCGCGCTCTCACACACTCTGGCACGGAGTTCCCGGAGCGCGATATGAACGAGGCTGATGCACGCACGCAACAACCTCTCACACCCCTCTCTCTCTGTGTCTCTCTCTCTCTCTCTCTCTCTCTCTCTCTCTCTCTCTCTCTCCCTCTCTCTCTCTGTGTCTCTCTGTGTCTCTCGCTCTTTTTTTACCGAGCGCCACGGCGAGCGCTGACTCCGCCCGTGCAAATGTGCGTGCGCAGGCGCACAGAGAGGCAGAAAGAGAGAGAGAGAGAGAGAGAGAGAAGAAATGGGGAGGGGGATGAGTATGAGAGAGAAGGAAAGAGAAGAGAGAAAGTGAGAGAGAGAGAGAGTGTGAGCGAGATGAGGAGAAAAAGAGAGACAGATAGAGAAAGAAAGAGTATGCGCGAGATGAGGAAAAGCTGAGAGAGAGAGAGAGAGATAAAGAAAAGCGGAAAGAGAAAGGAAGAGAAAGAAAAAGAGAGTATGAGTGAGATGAAGGGGAGATAGAAAGGGAGAGAAAGAAAGAGTGAGAGAGTGTGAAAGTGTGAGGAGGGAGAGAAGTGGGGGGAGATAGAAAGGGAGAGAAAGAAAGAGTGAGAGAGTGTGAAAGGGTAAGGAGGGGGAGAAGGGGGGAGAGAGAGGGAGTACGCGTGAGATGAGGAAAAGGGGAAAGAGTGAAAGAGGGAAGGAGGGAGACGTGGAAAGGGAAGAGTAAGAGCACAAGAGACGGAGGAGAAACAGGCGGAGAGAAGTACAGGGAAGGAAGAGCGAGAGACAAAGGAATGAATGAGAGAAAAAATTGATTGAAAAAGGCAGAGAAGGAAAGGGAGAAAGAGATGGAATGAAGCGAAGAGAACGGAGGAAAGACAGAGAAGGAGTGAGAGGAAGAGGAGAGAATGATGTAAAAAAGAGAGAATTGAACAAGAGAAAGAGGAGAAAGGGAAAGATGTGAAAGAAAGAGCGAGAGAAGGAGAGAGAGAGAAGCAAGTGCTACAGACAGGGGGCGCTCTAGCTAAGCTCCAGTGGGGCCTCACTGGGAATGACGTTATTCAAGGATCTCCCGGATCATTTTCACTGTGGGACGTGTCCCAAACCAAGCCCTTATGAAGTGAACTACTATCTAGGGAACACAACATAGGGGACTAGATCAGCTGCAACATTGGGACTCTCAACCTGTAAACTGTGAGGTCACATATAAACAAACTACCTGCTCAGCACTGATGATGCAGCACTGAGGCACCTGCTCACTGCCTGGTGGTGTTAGAACATAAACATACTCAACACAAGTACACAACGCACCGCAAACACTCGGTCCTTCTGTACACCCTTAAAAATGATGGTTCCTCAAGGGTTCTTTAACAAAAAATGGCTCTATATAGAACCATGAACACTCTAAGAACCTTGGGTGCGATTAAAGGGTTTTTTGCATCACTAAACGTCTCTTCAGGTTGGTGGGGAATGTGCTGTGGAAGGTTCTATATAGAACCTTTTTTGAAAAGGGTTCTACAGAGCACCAAAAAGCGTTCTTTAATCTAGCTAATTAACTTGTCACCACATGAAGAATCTGCTGAGTTGAACTGATGAGCCATTTTTCACAGTGAATAATGCAAAGGTTCTAGAAAAAAGGATGCTGGATTGGTACACTACGTGAAGGCTCTTTAAGGAAACAAAGTGGTTCTTCTATGGCGGAGGTTCTCAAATTAGTGCTCAGGGACACCAAGTTGGACCAGATTTTTGTGCCAACCTAACTTGAAACACTCAGGGACTGAGCAAACGTGGGCCACTTGGTTCTCAATCCAGTCCTCAGGCTGGTTTGAGAACCACTGTTCTATGGCATCGCTCAAAGAGCCCTTTGTGTGCCGGGTGGACACTGACAAGGTTACGTAAAGACTAAATAAAGATGTTCCTCATCATACACTCTTCAGAAGATGCCGAAAAGGTTCTTTGGAGAAGAACCATCTTTGGTCCCTTCAAGAACCTTTCAAGGGGAAGATTCTCATTTTCGTAAATGAGATATGTGAGTGTGAAGAACTATGAAACGGTTTAAAGAACCTCTGCATAATGCAAAGGTTCTATAAAGTTAATTCCTAAAAAGGATAGTTCTTCAAGGGTTCTTCAGTAAAGAAAACGGTTCTATTTAGAACCAAGAACACTGAAATAACCCTCATGATTTAAGAATTCTTTGTATCATAAAATAGTTCTCCAGACTGATGGAGAATGTGTAGATGGTTCCATGTAGCACCTTTTTAAGAAGGGCTTTCTATTGTTATGATGTCAAGCTAGTACCAATAGAAGAACCCCTTTTGGTGCTATATAGAACCATCTATAACACATTCTTCACTAATCTGAAGACCCCTTTCATGATGCAAAGGACCAATTGTTCTCTGAGTGTTCATGGTTCTATGTAGAACCATTTTTTTTTACTAATGAACTCTTGAAGAACCATCTTTTTTAAGAGAGCACGCTTAAATGGTTCTCTGCATGGTAAAATGGTTCTTCATATTGATGGAAAACGCATGGTATATGATGCTATATAGAAGCTTTGTAGTTCTACAGTTACAGACTGTAGTCCATCTGTTTCTCTGATACTTTGTTAGCCCCCTTTTACCCTGTTCTTCAGTGGTCAGGACCCCCATGGACCCTCACAGAGCAGGTACTATTTGGGTGGTGGATCATTCTCAGCACTGCAGTAACACTGACGTGGTGGTGGTGGTGTTAGTGTGTGTTGCGCTGGTCTGAGTGGATCAGACACAGCAGTGCTGCTGGAGTTTTTAAACACCTCAGTGTCACTGCTGGACTGAGAATAGTCCACCAACCAAAAATATCCAGCCAACAGCGTCCTGTGACCGCTGATGAAGGACTAGAGGATGACCAACACAAACTGTGCAGCAGCAGATGAGCTATCGTCTCTGACTTTACATCTACAAGGTGGACCGACAAGGTAGGAGTGTGTAATAGAGTGGACAGTGAGTGGACACAGTGTTTAAACACTCCAGCAGCACTGCTGTGTCTGATCCACTCGTACCAGCGCAACACACACTAACACACCACCACCACGTCAGTGTTACGGCGGTGCTGAGAATGATCCACCACCCAAATAGTACCTGCTCTGTGAGGGTCCATGGGGGTCCTGACCACTGAAGAACAGGGTAAAAGGGGGCTAACAAAGTATCAGAGAAACAGATGGACTACAGTCTGTAACTGTAGAACTACAAAGTGCACCTATATAGTAAGTGGAGCTGATAAAATGGACAACGAGCGTAGAAACAAGGAGGCGGTCATAACGTAAGCTTGAAACGAAGCTGAGCTGAAGGCCTCACAGCCGGCGCAGTTAGAATCGATGCCGTATCTGAAACCTTGATGAAACAGCGCACTGTACTGCCACATCAGAATAATGATACCATGATAACCAGTATCAGCAAAGCCTGTGCAGCTCATTAATCAGTACGATTAGGTGGGAATGCATGGTGTTATCATAGCACCTCATTCAGTAGAACCTCCTGATATACGGTTATGTATTATTCCCGTCAGGTTCGGGAAAGTCAAAGACTTCTGACTCCAGCAGGACAAAAGATCTGTGCACAAGACTTCAGACTGGATGCTATTGTTGAATCTAAATCAGAGGCAGAAACAGTCTCAGGATAATTTATGGTGATCAGCGGTTTGGATCAGCGCCTGCACTTTCAAGGAAGATTCCTGGAGAAAAATCAGAGCTTCCTCTTTATGTTTTTCTCTCTATGTAGCTGATTAAACAGAGACAAAATGAAGACGTTGTTCGAAGCTGAAACTTCAGGCTGTTTTAATGAAAACTAACAATTTTCCAGAAGTTATTCCCAAAATCTTACTGTAATGAAAGCCAACATCAGGATAGCAAAGCATTACTGTTTATTTTCCATTGACAATTTACACAGTTTTACTGACAGATTTGAGCTCAATCCCCTCAAAATACATTAAAACTGATTAAGATACATTACCAACAATGCAGTGCAGGCGAGAGAAATCTATTAGTTTGTAATCATGGATCTTCAGTTACAGCAGACGTACAGACATTAAGGTATGGCACTGGTGCTCCGACGGTGTTTCTGACAGGTTTAACGCTGCACATGCGAACACTACGCTAGAAAAAGACCTTGTTTAGACATGTGAGACTATTAACATCAACCAGAGCAAGTGAACGATTAATACAGCATGATGAAAAAGCGAACATTCAGAATGAAAATCCTCCACTAGTGATTCTAATTCACACCCACGACCCCGCATCGTACAAAAAACAACAGAAATATAAAATCTCAGTAGTCAGAAATACAAAAAACAAAAAAAAAAACAGCATTAATAACAGCAGTGTGTCAATCAGCCTTGATTTATTCAACAAGAGAGCAAATAAAGGAGCCATTAAAGGAGGCAATGCTAATGAAGTGAAAGGAAAGATATGCAAATTAGAGCCTAGCTGTGATGATTCAGAGACATTTGCACTATAACCTAAAAAAATGACTTTTTGATGTAGTAAGAAGTAAATTAACCACTTTTATTCAAGCTAAACGGTTTAAATGAACGATTCTTTCAATCAGTGTAATTTATTGAGCTGAATAAAAGGAGTTCAACTGCTTTTAAATACATGAAGCCATTTTTTTAGGTTGATCTGACAAAACATTTTTATGACCCCTCAGTGAGTGTGTTTACATGCACTTAATAATCCGATAACTGCAGAAAATCAGATTCTGTCAGTAATCCGATCAACGTGTTTACATGCACTTGAGTAATCAGGTAATGGGGAAACTCCAGGTCTAAATGAGTCAGACAGTAATCAGATTTCTGCTTTACAACCAGCCAATAAACTCACAGAACATACGTGGACTACTAGGTTCTCAATCCAGTCCTCAGAGCGGTTTGAGAACCACAGTTCTATGGCTCAAAGAGCCCTTTGTGCGCCGTGTGGACACTGACAGGTTTACGTAAAGACTAAATAAAGATGTTCCTCGTCATACACTCTTCAGAGTTCTCTGGAGCAGAACCACTTTCGGCTCCCTCAAGAACCTTACAAGGGGAAGATTCTCATTTTTGTAAATGTGAGCGTGAAGAACTATTGAACAGTTTAAAGAACCTCTACATAACGTAAAGTACCTTTGAATTGACACAATATGTGAAGGTTCTTTAATTGTTTAAAAGGTTCTTCACACTGGCTAATCTCTTATTCTTTGAAAAACATGGCTCTTTATGGAAACAAAAGTGGTTCTCTTATGGCAGTGGTCCCCCCAGGGACCCCCAGATGGTCCTCATTTTTGACCCAACCTAACTTTTGGGACAACATTTAGGAATAGAGCAAAAACTCGGACCATCTGGTTGGTTTGACAACCACTGGCAGCAATCAAGGGTGCCAAAAAGGGTTCTTTGGAGCAACATCATAGAACAACCACTTTTGGTTCCATCAAGAACCTTTCAATGGAAAAATTCTCAATTTTGAAAATGAGATATGTGAGTATGAACTTTGAAGTACCTCCACATAATGTAAAGGTTCTTTCCTAGAACCACAGGCAGAAGCCAAATAATCATTTAGGAACATTTGTTTACGTTTAGTGTAAAATCTAAAAAGAGGTTTTACCATGTTGTTAATAAGATCTCATTGTACTGAGAGCTAATCTCAGGATTTAGGATTAAGTTTTACTTTCCAGCGCTAATTGATCTATCTAGGCTCCGCCCACAAATACGTTTATTTGTAGCTACTGCTAGATTGACCAAGCTTCACAGAGCTTTGGTAAAAATCTGATTCAGGCTAAGAGAGAGAAAGATTACACAGATAGTATAGTTTAGATAGAGTTTTATGTTGTGGGGTAATGAGGCTGAAATCAGTGACTCTAAATGTAGGTATTGTGATATAAACCGAGTCTGTTCTACAGTTTCTCATGAGGCTGAATGAATAACTGACTCTAAATGTAGGTATTGTGATATAAACCGAGTCTGTTCTACAGTTTCTCATTAGGCTGAATGAATAACTGACTCTAAATGTAGGTATTGTGATATAAAACTGAGTCTGTTCTACAGTTTCTCATTAGGCTGAATGAATAACTGACTCTAAATGTAGGTATTGTGATATAAACCGAGTCTGTTCTGCAGTTTCTCATTAGGTTGAATGAATAACTGACTCTAAATGTAGGTATTGTGATATAAACTGAGTCTGTTCTACAGTTTCTCATTAGGCTGAATGAATAACTGACTCTAAATGTAGGTATTGTGATATAAACCGAGTCTGTTCTACAGTTTCTCATTAGGCTGAATGAATAACCGACTCTAAATGTAGGTATTGTGATATAAACCGAGTCTGTTCTACAGTTTCTCATTAGGCTGAATGAATAACTGACTCTAAATGTAGGTATTGTGATATAAACCGAGTCTGTTCTGCAGTTTCTCATTAGGTTGAATGAATAACTGACTCTAAATGTAGGTATTGTGATATAAACCGAGTCTGTTCTACAGTTTCTCATTAGGCTGAATGGAGATTTTTACCAGTGCTCTGTGAAACGTATCCAATCTCACAGCAGTAGCTGCGAGTGCTCATGTGGGTAGAGCATGAATAGGTCAGTTGAGATGTATTATGTTTCATCTATGCAGATAAAGGACATTTATTTGGGTCAAAAAAGAGAAGCAGGTCTGGAACTAGCTTGCATCCTCACAACAACAATGTTTGAAGGAAATACAGTACAGAACAGGCTGCAGCTGAGTGGACTCCACTGTGGGCTTAAAATCAGGCAGGAGGGCACATCAATGTCGATCCACAGGCAAAAAAACGAAACATAACAACCTTCCCTTCGCAAGCAACACGTCTGTCTTACAGCAGGTTTCCCTCTGAGTGAGAAACAGTGAAGATAACGCCACTGAAGCCAATCTTTCAAAGAGCAGCAGCTGCAAGTCCTGAATGAATGAAGAAATGTGTGGATCTGTACTGTAATGATTACTTTCAGCCAAAAGTGTTCTGCATGTCCACAGGGAGAAGAGAGCAAAACAGCCAGACGAAACAGTAATGGAGGAAGAAAATTTGTAATAATGTTCAGGGAAACGTACCATGTCGAAAATATTAAAAAGTGAGAAAAATATCCCATAACTGGTCCTAGTTTTTGTCTCCTGCCTCAGAGAGAAGCCAAAGAGAAAGAAATACAACTTTATACCAAACGAGACCAACAAAAATGGCACTGAAATGTTTCATTACTTTCGGGAAATCAACACTTCGCCTCTGAGAATATACCATTACGTTCTCATGTTCAAGTAAACATTCATCCATCACAAAATAAAACAGAAAACCAGTTTCTCTGGACATCAGAGCGACAACAGGGGAATATCCACACCTCACAGGGCGTCTTGGTCATAAATAATAGCACATTCAGTTGAAATAAAGACATAAATACTCTCCAGTGGGGCAAATCAAGAAATAAGTTATTAAATAAACTCTCCAGTGAGATGAACGCGTTATGGTGGGTCTTCTCAGCCTCTCCAGTGATGCTCTCTGGTTCCTCACATGGCGTCGAAGTGGAAGCGATGGGCCTCTTGTCGTTTCTCTCTGTCGTCTGCTTTCTGAAACACAGTCAACAGTTAGAGGTCACTAACAGCGTCTACTATCAGCAGCGTGTTTGGGTTGTGGACCACTCTCAACCTAGCAGCCTTGTTGGTGTACAGTTTGGGTTAACCATCCTCCAGTCCGTCATCAGTGGGTCAGATTCTGACCACAGAGCTGCTCTTGTCTGGATATTTTTCAGTTGGTGGTCCACTTTTAACCTAGCAGTGACACTGACGTGTGTAAAAGGTCCAGCTGTCTGGCTCGTATCAGCACCACACACACTATCACATCAGTGTCACTGCTGTGCTGAGAGCGGAACGCCACCCAAAAAACATCTGGACAACAGATGCTTCAATGAATGAAGTAGAGAGGGATGATAAACTGCACAGCGACAGATGGACTGCAGTCTGTAACTGTACACCTACATAGTGGAGCTATAAGGTAGGTGTTTCTAATAAAGTGGCCAGTGAGCAGAAGCATAAGGTGGTTATTTCTAATAAAGTGGCCAGCGAGTGGAAGTGCAAGGTGGGTGTTTCTAATAAAGTGGCCAGCGAGAGCAAGTACAATGTGGGCGTTTCTAATAAAGTGGCCAGCGAGCGGAAGCACAAGATGGGTATTAATGTTGATAAATAAGTGTGGAAGAGGAGTAAAAATAACTGATAAAAGTTCAAACTATACAAAATTTCATCACTTCAGACAGATTTCAGTTTCAGTAAAGAAAAAGAAAGAAAAAGAAAGGCAGACAGAGAGAGAAGAGAGTGAAAGAGAGACAAAAAGGTAGAAAGACAAAGACAGAAAGAACGAAAAAAGTGAGAGAAAGAAAAAGAAAGAGAGGAAGAATTTAAGAAAAAAGATGGAAAGTCAAAGAGAAAAAATGATGGAGAATGAAAGAGCAAGAGAGAGAGTGACAGGAGGGAGAGGGAGAGAGAGAGAGAGAGAGAGAGCGATGGGAGGGAGAGAGAGAGAGAGAGAGCGACGGGAGAGAGAGAGAGAGAGAGCGACGGGAGGGGGAGGGGGAGGGAGAGGGAGAGAGAGAGAGAGAGAGAGAGAGAGAGAGAGAGAGAGAGAGAGATGGGCTGTGCGAGCAAGAGAACTCATTACAGACACAATGGCACACTTTACAGGCTGTAGCAGCGCTGAGTGAGATCACAGATACAGCACCACACACACTCTGTCTCACACTGATAACACACACACACACACACACACACACACAGGCGGGCGCGTGAGCGAGTGTGAGTGTGTTGTGGTGGTAAAGATGGTGTCTGTTCTCAGTGGTGATGAGTGACTCACATGTCGGACCCCTCCGTGCTGTCTCTCTCTCTCTCTGTGTGTGTGTGTGTGTATGTGTGTGTGTGTGTGTGTGTGTGAATTGGTTCTCCTGATCTATAAGGGTCACTCTGGTGTATTTTTAGTCCAGAGCGTCTATTTTCCCTCCTGGCAAACGCCACAGAAAAGCGCTCGTGTCAGAAGAAAAGAGGCACTTCAGATGCAGCGGGAGATGAAGATGTGTGTGTGCGTGTGTGTGTGTGGTGTGTGTGGTGTGTGTGTGCGTGTGTGTGTGTGTGTGTGTGTGTGTGTGTGTGCGGATTAGCTTTTTTTCTACAGAAAAAATAAAAATCCACATGGTGCAAAACCTGCAGCGCTGCTGAACGCTGGCAGATTCACCTACACTCATAACGTCCGAGTCACCGACTCACACCGAAGAGCTTCTCTGATTTTTTGTCGTTCTCCACATTTTACAATGACAGTGAGGACATGAGACGATGTAACACATCCACTCCAGCAACAACACCACAAAAAGGGCATCTTGGCCAGTAAAATCATCTTAAAAGTAGTCTAAATATTCATATTTCTCATTTTGAGATGATTGTGGGAGTCTAATAGGATCAGTTAACTTTTTTTTTCTTGTTTTTCTAAGAGAAATTATCTCACTGGGACTAATTTTAAGAAATGCTTGAAACAAGTTCAATTATCTGCCCATATAATGAGAATTCTACTTAATTAAAATACTTAAAACAAGTATAAAACATTTAGAAATAACTGAAATAAATCTGTGACCTCACATTGATTCAATATGATGACGACTCAAGCGATTCAATGAGTCGTCCAATTTCAAATTTCAACACAATTTGACCAAACTGGTGAGATTCAGAGCTATTTTTAAAATACACAAACTGAACACATAAAGCAAATGGATGAAAGTTATCTTTTTTTCTTGATTAATAACCCAGGTATTTCACTTCGACCAAAAAAAAAGCGGCATGAAACTGCGCAAACGTTGCCATGGTGACAGTGTTACCAGCAAAAATGGATGATTATCATCGGAAAGCTTTAGCAACGTAGATTGTTTATTTATTTATTTATTTATTTTTTACATTTATTTCCCCAATTTCTCCCCAATTCGGCAACCCAAATGTTAAGAAGAGCCGTTTTTGTCCTTTAAACAAAGATCAACTTGCTTTGGGAGCCACAATATTTTATGTGCATTTATTGAAGTAACGTTTTACCATCTTGGCTGTAAATGTGTTTCAGTATGTATTAATATCCTAGTCTAGTATAGACTAAAAATATAATATAAACGAAAACAGACTTACTTTGCTCTGCTTTAAGCTTTAGCTCAGCTATAGCTGCTTTTCTCACATCTCCAGCAGGAAACTTTTCTACAAAAGTAGAGCAGTTTCTTGTAAAACGTCTCTCAACTTTCGATTTTTTTCCAAAGCTGAAGTCGCTTCTCATTCGCCAGCTTCTTGTTCGAGTTTCCCTGTTCCACCTTAAATGATGCCTGAGGCGTCAGAATGTAACTGCTGCACCATTTAAGGTAGAACATGAAAATTCAAACAAGAAGCTGGCGAATGAGAAGCGACTTCAGCTTCATAACTTCTTAGTGTTTCAGTTTCTCGTTGCAGATTAAACGTATCAAGAAACCAGCTGGAGTGATTATAAACACAAATAAGTCCATTAATCTCCAAATTATCACTGTTCGTCTAAAATCTCTCTCTTTGCCGTTTCGTTAGCTACTAGCTAGGCGAGACTGTTGTCTGTGTTGCTATGGTGACCAGCAGTCTGCGCTGATCTTCAGGGTTAAAGGGTGAATTAGCAGTTCTACATTAACTCCAGAGTTTAAGACCATTTATTGTTAAACTGTGTTGAACGATCAGCAGAGCTTTATTTTACTGTAAAGGAGGATTATTTTATTATTACCTACAGATCTGATTCAGCTGTGGAGCCACAACAGGACAGTAAAAGAGCCGCATGAGGCTCCGGAGGCACATGTTGCCGACCCCTGGCTTATTTAAGGTGGAAAGGCTGGAGGACGCTCTGTACTCTTTTATTTCTGTTGTACAACACTGAGCTCATCTGGACGTTTGTCACGGCTCCCAAAATATCAAAATTCGGTTTATTTCACCACAGCGGTCGATGGCAAAAGTTGGGAAAACTGAACTATTAAAGGAGCGTGCCGCTCAGCGCGGGGTGCAGAACGCTGCCGCTGTCGGTGGAAGAATTTTTGTTGCAGCTACACTGAAAACAATAGGACATCCTGTGTGCCGCCGTCCATCTACCGTAAACATGAGACTGATGCAGCAGCTCCAAACCGTCTCATTCTATTGGTCAGTTCTTTCAATGGAGATTATACAAGCTGTAATTTATTAAATACTTTCAGATTAGGTCATAATCTATTCTCACATTCCAGAATTAACACAGCTGAATCGCCAAGTTTAAACAGATGCATCATTACACTCCTATGTGGTACATTATATGTCCAAAAGTATCCAGACAGCTCTTATAATGAGTGAATTCAGCTACTTTAAGCTGCACCCATTGCTTACAGCTTGTAAAATCTCCATTGAAAAGCACTGACCAACAGAATGGGACACTCTGGAACCTAAGGTCACCATGCCCAATGCCAAACGTGGGCTAGAGGGGTATAAAGCCCCCCAGCATTGGGCTGTGGAGCAGTGGAACTGTGTTCTCTGGAGTGATGGAGCTCCATCCAATACCTTTGGGATGAGTTACTGATCCAGAACTGACCATCCAACATCAGCACCTGACCTCACTAATGCTCAATCAAATCCTCACAGCAATGTTCCAACATCTAGTGTAAAGCCTTCCCAGAAGAGTAGAGGCTGTTACTGCCGTAAAGGTGGACAAACTTCATATTAACACCCTTCATTTCAGAACAAACGCTGGATAAGAAGGTGTCTACAAACTGCAGAGCCTCCAGACAACGTTGGACCTGGTATATTCGTTGTCGCTTATTTGGATCTTTGTTACCCCTTTAGTCTCTTCAGTGCTGCACACATCACTAACTTCCACGCCACTCGCATCTCTGCAGAACACACACTTTAACGTCAGGGTCTCCAACGTTCTGACAAGGTCCTTCATCTCTCCGAGTTCTTTCAGATGTAGGAATCTCTAACAATCGACGGGAGCCTTAAGAAATGTGCCGCAATCTGACAAGATGACACTCCTCTCACCTGCAGACTACCTTCTCTCCCTGGAAGAGTTTCGCTTTGAGTCTCGCTCACACCATCCTTCTGACTTCAAAACCTCGGTCTCATCTAATTTTCCCTTTTTCTTTTTTAAAGGATGAAAACTTCATGACGGTGAAGCTCTGGTTCTCAGACGCTTCAAGGAATGATTTGGGCAAAAAAATCCACAGTTTTCCACTCTTTGTCTTGATATCGGGAGCCGACGCAAACTGAAAGCAGAGAGGCCGAGAGCCGTGTGGGTGTGCTGTGTGTGACGCTCTAGTGAGGGTGGGGAGGAAGATAAGGAGAATGGAGGAGAGGGAACGTCTCTCGCCCTCTCCTCTGCTCTCCTGGCCCTCGGAGCGATGCAAATGGAATCGGCCGCAGAGATGGACCGATCGGCGGACGCTCTCCAAACGCCATTTTCACTCACACTAAAGGTTAGCATCTCTTATCTCCTAAAGCCACTTCAATTACAGCCTGTCATACTACAGAGAGAGAGAGAGAGAGAGAGAGAGAGAGGGAGAGAGCGAGCGAGCTGTGGAGCACACAGCAGGATGAACAGGTTTTGGATCGGTACTAAGTGCACTCGTCACTATAGAGAACCTAACCTCAGTGCAGCAGAGGGAGGCACTCGAGCAGGTCCTTCACACCAACGGCTGCTGAATCACACCAACTTCAGGGCTGTGTTCAAAACTAGGCCCTATTCACTACTCAGAGCACTATTTTGGAGGGTCTGCCATTTTGTAGTGGTCCACAATCTACACTGTGCTCAAAATGGTCACCATTCTCTACACTGGAAAACCAGGAGCTCAATAAAGAACACTTTTACATCACTGCTCACAACAGAACACCGTTACCATTACAGGGAACAGAATTGTCCCCTAATCATTGTTCCCTGCACTAGAACACTATACAGAACACTATTTACAGGGAACAGAAATTGTCCCCTAATCACTATTTCCTACACTAGAATGCAATAGGGAACACTACTATAGAGAACAGAATTGGTCCCCTACACTAGGACACTATATAGAACTCTATTACAGGGAACAGAACTGGTCCCTTCATCACTGTTCCCTCCACTAGAACAGCAGTGTGTGACCTGCTAATGATGCATCCCACAAATGAAACACAATAAAGTATTTCTTAAATGTGGTCTCAGAGTCGGTCAGTCTGTAATAAATAACAGAACTGGGTTACATTAGGATTTTATTGATATTACTCTTTCAAAACTTCAGATACCAGCAACATTTGTGCATTCAGTGTATTTTAAATAAGAAAAAATTCTAATCAAATTCAAGTAAAATATTAGATTTCACGATACAATGAATGATTTCATAAGGAATACCTAAAAAAAAACTGAATTATCATGAAATCTGATATTTAATGATGATCACTGAATCATTTAATAATCAAATCATGGTGAAATTTGAGACTTTATGACGGACTGAATCATTTCAAAGAATCGCAAGCGAACTGAATCATGATGAAATTTGAGATTTCATGACCTACTGAGTCACTTCATAAAAATTGAATCATGGTGAAACAGAATCAAATGATGGTAAACTTCAGAAATTTGAGACTTTGATGCATTGGATAATTTCATCAGGAATCATAAGCAAATTGAATCATTGCGAAATCTTAGATTGTATGATGCACTGGATACATTTCATAAAGAATCATAATCAAATCATGGTAAAATTTGAGACAATGCAGTGTATCATCATAGTGAATCATAATTCAATTAAATCATGGTAGGATTTGTAGTTTTTGGATGCACTGAATTATTTCGCCAATTCATTTTGAGATCAGAGTTTTACACCCATGTTCGGTCAGAGCTGGATATTGAGGGGTTGGGGGGGGGTGGTGGGTATTCTGACTCACTGAGACATGCCAAAGCGCTGAGGAGCCTGGCTCTCTCTCTGCCCTGAATAAAAGACTGGCGGTGCTGCAGAGCGAGCGAGTGTATGCGTTATTCTAATGCAGTGTGGACTCCAGTGAAGGCCGTGGAGTGGGAAGCTTCCCTGAGCAGAGAGCAATTACAGCTTTCAGCGTGCATAATGAGGAGAGCACAGCAGATGGGCTCGGAGAGAGAACGCCAACAGCACTGCTGCTCGGCACACCGCACACACGCACACACTCACAAAGCACAGCCTGCAACGACATGAGACCTGAGGAGGCACGAGCACACACACACACACACACACACACACACACACACACACACACACACACACACACACACACACACAATCCTGTTCCTGTGAATTCTGGGGCCATTACACAGACTTCACTTCCTGGAGATTAACCCAAATCTTAACCAGAACTACTAGCCTAACCCTAAACCTAAACCTAACCCTAAACCCAAACCCTAACCCTAACCGTGAAATTGAATGATTTATGTTGTAAGGATCAGCTTGAGGTCCCCACAAGGAAGAAAGGTCCCACAACGTAAGGGTATGATCCATAGATACACATACCTAGATGCCGCGTTGGGTCCAGCCAGGCACGTCAACAGCGCCGCCTTTTTGGGGCGGTCAACATCGCTGCTGGACTGCATTCAGAACCATTACAGAGCGGCAGTTTAAGAAAGATACTGTCCAAAATTACACTATTTCAAGAATTGTACTCTCAGAAAGTGTGATAGGATTATATAACGGAGGGAACGCAGAGATCCACGCTCATGTCTGTGTGATGCGTATTGTTTGTGTGATGTTTGTGTAGATATGGTCGTGTGGTTGATGAGGCACAGAGAACCTGTTGATGTGATTGTTTTTCCTCTGGTTTTATATTAAGCTTATTTCATTTAATAGTCTATTCAGGGTCTTAACTTTATGTAGTAGTTATTTATTTACAGTGATGGTTAAAGCTTTGTAGTGGTAAGTTATAGCATTCCTTAATCCGAGTAGATATTCATAATAGAGTAACGTTAGAACCTTCTTACAAGTAGCTGAAGTTATTTGCCAGCTTCTTGTTCAAATTTTCCCGTTCCACCTTAAATGGTGCAGCTTCAGGCTTCAGAAAGTTACTGATGCACCATTTATGGTGGAACGGGAAAACTCGAACAGGAAGCTGGCGAATAGAAAGCCAACTTCAACTTCGTCCTTCTTGCTGTGTTTTGGTTTATTTTATTGTTCTGTGTATTAAGATTAGAAGTGATTCACACACTGATGGATTTGCTGATGTGTCTGATTGTGTTTCTCACACTAAACTCGGTTTTTAACGTCAGGTGCAGACTGAATACTTTCCTGCTGGTCCGGACGGCTAATTATCACGATCAGTTATTAAAGTAAGATCCGTGCAGCCTGGATTAATCTGTGTCTGGGGATTATAACTAAACAGATTTGGTGAAAATCGGTTGAGTAATAAGGAAGTTGTGGCTGATGTAATCCTGAGACTCATCGTCTCTCAATACAAGTGAAACTGTTCACAAGCGGATCTTGACCTCTCCAACATGGCGGATGCGCAGACGTATCGCCTCACATAGAAAACAACAGACAGCGCAGCATCTGTGTGTGTCTATCTATGGTATGAACAGGATTTGGTCCCCAAAAAGTGGCATAAACCTAGTCCACATACACACACTATCCATGTTACACACGCCTAAATTCTGCCTTTCTCACATTCACGCGTCTTTCAAAAACACAAACACGCACAACTTTCACTTTACTCACACAACTTTCACTATGACGTCAGGCACATGATCAGAACGGACTTAAACTTTCTGATTGGGAATGTAATCAGATACAGGTGAAAGCTGTACCCCGAATGGCCTCAATCGGACTAGACTATTCCGATTGAGGTGTTTACATGGACGTGTTCTATTCTGACTGAGCTATTGGTCAGATTATTAATGGATTATTAGGCTGCATGTAAACGTGGCTACTGAGTCAGAATTGAGTCAGAAAGGATTACAGAATCGCAGAGCGGGGTCCGATTCCCCGTCCGGGCAAGATATACCAACAAGAGTCCTTGGGCAAGACTCCTAACTCTGCACTGCCCAACTCCATAGCATGTAAACGTAAACTAATGTCTGTGCAGCCCCAGAGCTTTTAACCACTTCTACAGGCTTCCCCTCATCTCCCGTACTGATTATTAGAATCAGGGGTGCTGTTGATACTAGTGTTGCTGTTTTCGAGTCCAGTCTTGGTCTCAAGATCGGTGCTGAGACCATAAATCAACGGTCTCAGTAGGGCTGAACGATTTGGGGAAAATATCTAATTGTGATTTTTCGGACTAACATTGCGACTGAGATTTAAACTGCAATTATTTTCTATAAATTAAGGTTCAGGGCTGTTTTTGGCCAAGAAGACCTGAATATCCACCTTTTCCAGCTTGAGGCTTACAGAGCCCTGCTGGCGACATCCCTGTATAAATAAAAATAATGTGTGGCCACGACTTAGTAAGGCATAGGAATGGGATGATTAAGCCTTGACCACAGCTTAATAAGGCATGATCTCGTTCCCACACCTTACTAGCTTGTGGCCACTCATTAGGATCTCATTTCCACGCATTATTTTTATTTATACGGGATGTCACTAGCAGGGCTCTGTAGAGGCTTGACCCCTGAATGCGATGTGCCAGACTGTCAGTAAGCTGTAGTTGTGATGTCACAACACATGGAGGTTTGGTTGCCTCTGATTGGTCCACCTAATCTCCAGGCAGTTCACAAGCTCTGAGTTATAAAGTGAAATTTCCCCTCTTAAAACTTGGGGCAAAATTGCTGATAATGTACTCTAAATTTTTTTAAAAACTGCAGCTCTTACGATTTGAAAATTAGACTCTCTTAAATTGTGATTTCGATACAGAATGATTAATCTTTCAGCCTTAAGTCTCAGTCTCGACTTCGCTTGGACTCGTCTCGTCTCAGATCTTGTCTTGGCCTCGGGGGAAGGCAGACTCAGAGAGTGTTCTCGAGAGCAGCCGAGTGTGATGCCTCTGTCTGAGGTAACTGGGAACTCTATCATTACTGAATATCAACAAAACCTTCAAACAGAATAAAACCGCTTTCTCCACATGTTTAATAAAGTCTGCCGGCTGAGGATCTGGATGATCTTTTCTTGATGACTTAACTGGGTGTTAAAGGTCTGTTGATGTTCACTGGTTCCTAAATCCGAATATCCTCTGAGGGCGGATCAGAATGTTGTCATTACTGTGTTTCTTATTTAACCATAAAATTGGATGTATGTTGTTTGGTTTAAATTCAGTTGACTTCTGGTGGTGATTCTTAAGTTTTAGAGAAGAAGTCAATGTTATATTTAAATAAATGATATAAAATATAATGTTATTTATTAATATATGTCATGTATAATAAATGAAAATGAATGTACAATGAACTACAAGTCAATGTCAGTTTTTTCCTCTCTCTTCTTTTTACTGTTCTATTCTGAAAATCTTATTCTGGTCTTGGTCTTGTCTCAGACTCGACTACCAGGGATACCCGGTTTTAAGTTGGGGGTGCTGAAATTTTAAGCAGCGTATCGATGACGTCATGTAAAATGTTTTGATTTTATTTGTCTATTTATTTTGGTAATTTTCATTAAACAGAACATGTCATATAGTGCTATAATGAGGCCAGAGCTAACAATACATAAATACAGCTGACACACATCGTCTCTCTGCTCTGTCCTTCTGGATGAACTTTATGCACGTGAACTAAGTGGCGATGAATCAGATTGTTTATATGTGGGGTGGTAATCTTGTGTCAGACCGACTGGCATGCCGTGAGATTTAACACTGAAATGCACACAGAGCGGGAGATATAATGGATAAAATGTTATTACACGTTATAAAACAGCGTTCTAACCGTGCTGTTATTTCACCATAACATCACTGGAAAATGGACACTTTTAAGATCACATTTGACCGATAGCCGATTTGGTCAGACTCTGAAGACGAGACGACACTAAATTCCCAAACTGTCATCACCACTGAGCAGCTTTTCAGTCGGCAGCTGAGACAGAAGAACAGCTAAACAACCTGGAATCAGCCAGAAATGAACCCAACACCATTCGCCAAACTAAATGGGCTGTAAGATGCTTTACAGACTGGCTGGAACAAAACAACATTAATATTGATCTGGCAAAACTGAGCTGAACTTGATATTGTGTCATTTTTATGGCTAAGTCCGATTTTGTCAGACTCTGAAGATCAGACTACACGTTTGGCGAATGGTATTGGGTTCATTTCTGGCTGATTCCAGGTTGTTTAGCTGTTCTTCTGTCACAGCTGCCGACTGAAGAGCTGCTCAGTGGTGATGACAGTTTGGGAATTTAGTGTAAGGAGCTGGAGAACGAACTGCTGGCTGTGCAGCGAGTGGGCGGAGCTCGTTACTCTGACGTAGCAACAAGCTGCTTGTTAAGGAACTATAATTTGGTGAAGGAACTGCGAACATTAAAACATATTAAACGCCGCGTTCACGGCCCAGTTTATTAATTTATTACTTTATTTATTTAACTGTTGTATAAAAGCAATAGAACACTCGAGGAGTGTGTTATCACCAATAACATCATGGCTGTGATGATCTACGGCGACCAAATCACAGCCGTGATGTTATTTCGCGATAACACACTCCCTCTCGTGCTCTATTGCTTAAATAAAATTATTTTTAAGTTTAAAAAACAATCTTAGGCTGCTTTGGGGTTCAGAACTGGCCTGTAACTCTGCACAGACTTCCTCTTTTTGCACCTCAACCTGCGTGTTTGAGCGACTCGCCCCCAAAGCAGCCAGTTTTCGGCTCACTGTGATGAAAATATGCTGTTCACTTAGACAAAGCGAGCACACAAGGCTCTATACGATTATTAGAAAATTCAGAATGTTTTATTGTTACTAGTATTTCTAACAGTGGCAGTCCTGAAATCAGGGGGTGCTGCAGCCCCCTCAGCACCTCGTCTTCTCGCGTCCCTATTGACTACTACGAGGTCTTGGTCTTGACTCGGACTCGATGCGTCCAGTTCTCAGCCCTGACTCGGACTCACCTCTAGTGGTCTTCGCTACACCAATCTTGAGCAGGTACCAAGGACCATAAAACCGGAACCTTCGACACAGAACGGAAGGAAAAAAACGCAGCTCCGGTGCCAAAGGTTCCCACAGTTGACTACAAACTACAAAACAGACGCACAAACATATTCGCACGGATGCATTCGCACAGGCTCACTCAGTCATCTGCAGAAAGTGCGTGCACACACACTCGTGCCCTGGAGGGTGGGCTCTGTGGATAATGAACAACAGATTTGATATGCTGAAAGGACAGAAGAAAGCAATTAGCAGGGATGGCATTTCTCCACTGACTCCATGGGTGTGCTGTGGTGGTGTAGGGGGCACACACACCCACCCCCATCTGCCCACTCTGACCCATCTGTTCAGCCCTACACATACACACACAGACAAAAACATACCTTCGGGAACATAAGCAGAGAGAGTGTGTGTGTGTGTGTGTGTGTGTGTGTGTATATATATATATATCAGGAAGGACAGAAGAAGCAGAGTGAAACAGGAGTGTGTGTGTAAGATATGAGACTCGGGGGTCCTGTGGGGGAAAAAAGGAGTGAGGATGATAAAAAACACAACAGGAGAGCATCAGACGACAAAAAATGAGAAAACAACAGGAGGGGTGAGAGAGAAGGAGAAATAAAGGTGAAGGAAACAGATGTGTAGTATATGTGATATGCAGCTACGCTACCCTTCAAAAGTTTGGAATCACTGTTGTTGTACTGGAAAATCAGCTGCACAGCATTTGTCACATGAGTGTAATGAATCAATACGGCCTGGCATTACAGTGATTTTAGCACTTGTTGGGATTATATTAGGCACAACAAATGCCTACAGTTGGAGTAAAACCCCCTCGCCTGAGATAAAATCACTGTAATGCATGGCCTCAAGCGGCATTTGCTTTTATAAACAGGCAGACAGCACAAAAGATGATAGAATACTATTTTTTTTTAAATAAAAAAGATATTATTAATAAAAACTCAGATAAAATTATTCTGCTATTACATGCAGGTCCTTTAGAATACGTTATTGTTTCCAAGCAATTGCTCAGTGCTGAAATAGGACAAAAACATGGTCACCAATCATTATATACATTTCATTACTTCGTCATATAATGATGAAGGTATCATAGAACGGCACTGTTTAACGCAGAAATCTTCCCTGTAGGCATTTTCTTCATCACCAAATTACCACTGCAACTACAACGAGTGTGTTTACATACACTCAATAATCAGATCATAATCAGATTTCTGCTGTTATCTGATTATTGAAATAGTCATGTAAACAGCACACTCTGATTTCTTAGATCAGAGTAAGGTCTAGAAATCTGATAAAGAGGCTGGATTTAAGCTCAGTAAACAGATTTCTCAGTGCTGTGAACTCTTACTCTGATTTCTTTCAGATTTCTCAGTCTGAGCATGTGTGAAAACAGATGGCGGTACCGTAAATAAGCGAGCAGCGTCGCCGCGAGACGCAGCAAAACACTTTTGGAGCGACACTGAAACCAAATACATGATTGATGAAATGAAGGATTTAAATGTTCTTCATCTTCTAGATGATGTTTGTTCATATTTTCAGGTAAAGTGACTCGTTTTAAAAAAAGCCACAGCATGAAGTTTGAGTTTTACGTTACGTTTACATCGCGTCGTCTGTGAGTTTATTGGCTGGTTGTAAAGCAGAAATCTGATTACTGTCTGACTCATGTAGATTATCTGATTACTCAAGTGCATGTAAACGCGGTGATCGGATTACTGACAAAATCAGATTTTCTGCAGTTATCAGATTATTAGGTGCAGGTAAACACACTCTGTCTTAATTTCCTTTAGCGCCTCTATGAGATTTCTAGTCTTATGTTAGCATAAAGCCAATAGTACTGTACATTATTTTGCTTGTGATATTAATGTTGTTTAGCCTGTTAGCTAACTTTTAGCCACTAGCTCGCTGATCAGCCTAGTTCTAGTTAAGTCAGCCTCTCAGTCTAAACAGAACTGGGTTCTTACTTCATCAGTACACATAGTGGAGCAGTATTAAAGTCAAAGACTATTCCAATCACAGCATAAAGATTTTTCAGGAAACTGAATAAGATATTTTAAGTAATACAGAGTTAAACTGTGGAGGGGTGATCACAGGTGTGCACAAGTTACTGTTTTTAAAAAGTGCCATTATATGGGACTCTTATTATGACAACAGTAGTGTTTGCGGCACTGTGCTATGCAATCGTCATTCAATCAGAGCCAGTTTAAGGCTCAACAGAAATTCTCTAATCCTGTGTGAAGAAGTATTAGATAAATCTGTGTTCACCTTACGTTCGTCTGATAACTCGTTTCATAACTCGGACATGGTGCTGTGTCACGAACGACTTCACTAAGGTAGATTAAGCGAGCTCTCCAGCTAGCTCTAAATCAGAGGTCACTAACAGGCAGACCGCGGTCCCAGTCCAGACCCAGACGCTGTCCTATGCGGACCTGGACCTATAACCGATAAACTATGGAGAATTATTTATTTCCGCTGGGGTGGTCCTGTTTTAATCAGCGTAGCTTTTCTAGCATTTACGGTAGTTTTAGCGGCCCGGGAGTCTCACAGACCAATCACATACGTTGTACATATCACGTGACGCTACTCAGCCAATCAGATCTGTGCATTACGATGAGCACTGAGACTCGAGTGAGTGACGCACACATAGGGGAGGGACAAGGCGAGAAACAGCAGTCAGAGAAGAAAGTGAGTCAGAGGGAGGTTATTTCACATGGTCTAAAAAGAGAAAACTGAAAATATATAAATAAATAAATAAATATTGTTGAAATATGACTGAATTGGACTTTATTTGATTTGATATTCAGTTGTTGACTGTATAAGATGTTGATATACCTACTAGGTTACTTCAGTAAACAGTAAATGGCACTGAATCATAACGTTAGACATTATGATGTTCCGGATCTTTGCTTGAGGAAATTTTCTCAAACTGGACCTTATTGAATTTTAATCAAAGACCCCTGATCCAAGTGATTAAAATCAGTGATTAAGATGAATTCTCCTCACATACACACTCACAAATGTCTGCAGTGACTCAGAATCATATTTGAGTTAGAATAAAATAAATTTGCTCTCGAGAATGTAAAAACAAGAAAAAACAACTTATTCTGCAGCTCACGCCAAATAATCGAATAACTTCAGCATTATAGCTCCCGAGCCTGCTAACGTAGAAACACAGAAACACAGAAACTTTAACTTTACAAAGTGATTATTCTAAATAACAGTGATTGACACATCAATCCATTATTCCAGCCAACATTCTGGTTCACTTTTTGGACATGAAGTAGTGTTGAGTGACTTCTTCACCTTCTACGGTAAACAATAGCAATACTGCTATTTGGCAAGTGAAATGATCTTAAATCTACTAGATAAATCTAATATTTATCATGTTGGGATTGTTGTTAGCTTATTATAATAGTACTTACATTATTTCACGTTGATTGTGTACTTGATTTTAGTGATCTCACTATAGTGGCAGATAATTTGGCTTGTTTTGATCAAATTTCTTACAAACATGCAAAGCGATTCGCCAATATAGTGAGATCAATTTACTAAAATCACTTAAAACAAGTAAAAACTGTTTAGAAATAAGTATTATATATATTGACAACATTAAAGATCATTTCACTTACTAATATGTCTCATTTTGCAGTATAAATACACTGCGAAAAATGTTTTTTTGTCAGGTGAAATGATCTTAAATATAGTCAATCTAATATTTGCCATATTGAGATGGTTGTGCACTTATTATAGGATTATCTTGCTTATTTCTAGACATTTTTTCACTTGTTTTAAGCAATTTTAGCAAGTAAAATTATCTCACTATACTGACAGATAATGCTGCTGGTTTCAAACACATTTCTTAAAACATGCAAAACTATCTGAGATCATTTTACTGAATAAAATTACTTAAAACAAGTATCTAATCTTAGATTTATTGACTATATTTAAGATAATTTTACTGCACAAGACAGCATTTTTGCAGAGTAAGGCTGCTTAAACAACAGCTGTGTTATCTAGAGTGATGGAGCTGTAAGCAAAACGCTTAGGATGTTGGAGTTGGAGCAGCATCTCTGATCCAGAACTAATCATCCAACATCAGTACCTGACCTTACTAATGCTTCTGCGGCTGAACGCAATCAGATCCTCACAGCAATCTAGTGTAAATACCCTGTGTAATACCCTTCATTTCAGAAGAAACGCTGGATGAGCAGGTGCCTCCAAACTTCTGGACAGACAGTGTACATTAGAGATTAATGGATAAAGCCATTACTGTCATTACATGTGGAGAGACAAGTGATGAGTAAACACTGAAACTCAATTCCAGCCACAGATATAAAACTCTCCCTCGGTCCTCATCACACTGCTGTCGAACTGAGAACAAATCTTACATGTTTTACAAATATGAGCCAGAGGAAAATCACAACGCTCCCTCAGAATCTTAATATCCACAATAATATCGAACATCAGCAGGAAATGAGAGTGTCACTCAGTCACAGCACACCCACCACTTCAGACCAGACTGCACCACCGGCTGGAGGATACTGACAAACACAATGGACGAAATAGAAAAGTGGGATTAGAAGGAAAAAATAAGGCTCCCACCTTTTCCTGCCAGTGAAGGATTCCGATAATGACCAGGATGAAGACACACACACCAATCAGAGCGATGGCCGTCAGCAGAACGATATTACTGGGGGTCAAGTACAGCTTAGCACTCCAGCTGGAAAGAGAGAGAGAGAGAGAGAGAGAGAAATTTGAGACAGGTATAAAAGTATAGAAGACATAAAAGACAAAACATAACCACACAAATTAGTCAAACCACTGAGAAGCAATTAAAGTAGTGCCTCAGTACACTGTTAAAAATGACAGGTCAGCTCAACTCAAAATGATTTAGTAACTGATTACATGGCTTTTCTTGAGTCGACTCAACTTGAGGACACCAGAGTTCACACAACTCAAACTTCTTAGTTGAGTCAAAAGTTCTCTTGATGTTTCAGTTCTGAATCTCAGTTTGGTAAATAAAACGACGTGTTTTTATACTCAACTTCCCCACCAGGCAGGACTCTCTCCATCACACCGTCCTGCTGGACATTTTCCCTCTTGGGTTCACACTTATGGATGGCTGTGGCATCACTGGGGCTCAAACTCACAACCTCCTGTTGGGGTGACGGTTCAGTCCACCGCACCATCAGGAACTCATGAAGCAGCTCAGATTTTGTGTCCATAAATGTTTAATATACTGGAGAGAATGTTTATTGTTTTATCTTTAAAACATGGCGTCGTCTCATGTGGTGCAGCTGTCTAATGATTCATCCCAACATCAGGAGGTTGTGAGTTTGAATCCCAGCAGCTGTCCACATCTGAAAGCCCAAGAAGAAAGTATGCCAGATGGGACTGTGATAGAAGGAGCGCCAGCTAGTGGGGGAACTAAGTAAAAAACATGAATTTATCTAACGGAGATGCAGCTAGAAACAGTAGCTGGGAGAACTTTTGACTCAACTAAGAAGTTTGAGTTGGGTGAACTCTGGTGTCCTCAAGTTCAGGCAACACAAGAAAAGCCAAGTAATCAGTTGCTATTTTAAGTTGAGCTGACTTCAGTTTTTAAAGTGTAGGAAGTGCGAGAAAACAGACATTCACAAGTCACTTCATGTGAGCCTAAATTGAGTCTCGGGTCTTTGGGGTGCGAGTCTGAGTCGTGTCTTTCGTCGAGAATTTCGGTCTTGTTATTAGCTGCAGGTTCGACATGGCTTTACATACAGACCCTTTCATTACAGGACAAACATAAAGGGGCTGAACAGTTGCTTAGTCTATAGTTTGGATGCTTGTTAGGTAGCATAATAGTGAATCTAGCTGAAATTTCATATTAAAAAATCTCAATGAATCTGTGAGCCAGAGAAATATTAATGTTGTGCTGTAACCCAAACTGGCCGCTGTTTCCTCAAAATATGCAAAAAATTTCAGCAGTGAAATACAGGCATTTGTAGTAGTCCTTGGAGTATTACATGAATACCTGAAATACTCTAAATGAAAACGTCCCCAGGAGCTCAGTCTTTTAAACCTACCTATCTGCTTGAATTCGACACCTGGTGTCATGTTCATTAACGCTTGGGCTCAGTTTCTGAGCTGCTGAGCTGAGGCCGATAACTGTTACAGAAGCGTTTATAGTGGCTAAACAGCTGAAATGCAGTCAGTGTGTTTGGTGATACAGCTGGTGTGGAATTGTTTAGAATTGTGTAGAACTGAGGTGTAACTGCTGTCCCATGTATTGTTGTCGGGGTAGGAGAGTCAGAGCACACATTACGTTGCAGTGCATGCTGGGGATTGTAGTGCAGTGCACTGTGAAATGTGCTAATATTAATAAAATTGAAATTAAAATTCTTTCGCAGGCCTAATAGTATTGTGTCACGGGCCTGATCTGGCCTGCAGGCCTTGTGTTTGACACATGGGTCTTAATGGAACGTGATCAGTCACTAAGCAATTAAAACATCAGCTCAATCAGCTGTTGCTATTTTTTTTTCTTTCATTTGTGTGCACAGCTTTGTTCTGCCCTTCAGACTGCAGTTATTTTTAATAATGAACACCTCGCTACTTGAAGCCGCATCGGACCTTATTTTTCTTGAATATGTTAAACCAGGAATGCTTTAACCTTAAAGCTGTGCTTTTCTATTGCTGTGCTAATACTGTACTTGATACAGCAAAAACAAAGCTGGAGTGAAATCAATAAACAGGGAAAAGCGCTGAGGACACAAAACAATGTGTGTCTGCACATCCTGCCTTAGTGAGCTTTAAAGTGTCTGTACAAAACACCTGAGAGAGCTAAATATAATCTGGCCTGACACACGGTTTGACAAAATGAGTCACGCTCACAAACATTAGTGGGATAAAGAGAGCTTCTTATAAAGATATGAAAAAGAACAGAGAGAGAGAGAGAGAGAGAGAGAGAGAGAGAGAGAGAGAGACAGAGAGGGAGAGAGTGAGAAGGAGAGAGAAGGAGAGAGAGAGGAGAGAGAGAGAGAGAAGGAGAGAGTGAGAAGGAGAGAGAGAGAGAGAGAGAGAGAGAGAGAGAGGGAGAGAGAAGGAGAGAGTGAGAAGGAGAGAGAGAGAGAGAGGGAGAGAGAGGGAGAGTGAGAGAGAGAGAGAGAGGGAGAGAGTGAGAAGGAGAGAGAGGGAGAGAGAGAGAGAGACAGAGAGAGAGAGAGAGAGGGAGAGAGGGAGAGAGAGAGTGAGAGGAGAGAGAGAGAGGGAGAGAGTGAGAAGGAGAGAGATAGAGAGGGAGAGAGTGAGAAGGAGAGAGAGAGAGAAGGAGAGAGAGGCAGAGAGTGAGAAGGAGAGAGAGAGAGGGAGAGAGGAAGGAGAGAGAGAGGGAGAGAGTGAGAAGGAGAGAGAGGGAGAGAGAGGGAGAGAGAGAGATAGAGAGAGAGAGAGAGAGAGAGAGAGAGAGAGGGATAGAGAAGGAGAGAGTGAGAAGGAGAGTGAGAAGGAGAGAGAGAGAGAGAGAGAGAGAGAGAGAGAGACAGAGACTTCTGTTTTCTCCTTATAAAGCAGACGATGGATCCCAGGAGACTATTCCATGTCAAGTCCATGTTTATGATCCAGACTGGGAGACAACTTCATTAACTCTCTCCACTGGAGCCGAGAAACACATTAAATATTGAAGTGGAGCAGCCTGGCGTGGGAGAGGTGCACTAACGAATGGCGCTCTTAATTAACATTAATGGAAATGAATGTATAGTTAATGTTGTAGAAAAAGATTTGAGTCTAAGTCGAGTCTCGAGTCTCTGAGGTGCGAGTCCAAGTCAAGTGTTGAGTTTCTGGGCAGAGAGATCAAATAGAGTCTCAATTCTCTCACAATGTGAGTACTAATCAAAACACGAGTCTCAAATCTCTGACATGCGAGTCTGAGTCGAGTCTCAAATCTCTGACATGCGAGTCTGAGTCGAGTCTCAAATCTCTGGCATGCGAGTCTGAGAAAGTCTCAAATCTCTGATTTGCGAGTCTGAGTTGAGTCTCAAATCTCTGACATGCGAGTCTGAGTTGAGTCTCAAATCTCTGGCATGTGAGTCTGAGTCGAGTCTTGATTCTCTGGCATGTGAGTCTGAGTCGAGTCTTGATTCTCTGGCATGTGAGTCTGTGCTAAAGCTTGATTCCCTCGGGTGCGAGTCTGAGTTGAGTCCATGTCGGGATGTGAGTCTCTAAGGAGCAAGTCTGAGTCAAATCTTGAATATTTAAGCTGCAAGTCCAAGTCAAGTCTTGAGTCTCTAAGGTACGAGTCTAAGTTGAGTCTCGAGTCTCTGAGGTGCAAGTCTGTGCCAAGTCTCAAATCTCTGAGTTGCGAGTCCGAGTCGAGTCTCGAGTGCCTGAGCTGTATGTCTGAGTCAAGTTTCTGAAGTGCGAGTCTGAGTGAAGTCTCGAGTTTCTGAGGGGTCAAGTCTCAAATCTCGGAGATGTGAGCCCAAGTCAAAATCTCAAGTCAATTAAGTGCGAGTCTGAGTCAAATCTCTGAGGTATGAGTTTGAGTCGTGTCTCGAGTCTCTAAAGTGAGAGTCTGAGTCAATTCTCGAATATCTGAACGACAAGTCTGAGTCGAGCCTTGAGCCTATGAGGTGTGAGTCTGAGTCGAGTCTCGAATATCTAAGGTGCAAGTCTAATTCAAGTCAGGGTCGAGTCTCAAGTTTGTGAGGGGTCAAGTCTCAAAGGCCATTGGGACGTGACTCCAAGTCAAGTCTCAAGTCTCTGAAGAGCGAGTCTGAGTCAAATCTCCAATCTCTGAGATATGAGTCTAAGTTAAGTGTCCGGTCTATGAAGTGTGAGTCTGAGTTGAGTCTCAAATCTCTGACCCGTGAGTCCAAGTTGAGTCTTGAGTTTCTGGTGTTCGAATTTAAGTTGAGTCTTGATCCTCTGGCATATGAGTCTGAGTCAGTCTTGATTCTCTGGGGTGTGAGTTCGAGTAGAGTCTTGCATTCCTGGGCCATGAGTCCAACACGAGACTCGAGTCTGTGAGCTGCAAGTCTGAGTCAAGTCACGAGTGTCTGAGCTGCGACTCCGAGTTGCGTCTCGAGTCACGGGGTTGCAAGTCTGCGAGTTGTGCAGCAAAAGAAAAGAGGCAACTTAAAATGGCTTCTTACTGTGTAGTTTATGTAGCATGTACGCTAGGTAGCGTTCCAAAACTACATGCTAGCTAAATGTTTTGGATTGGCTTTGAGTCATTATTTGAGGCAGCACTGAGTCGAGCCACTGTGTACTGTAGGAGGAGGGCACTGCAGTAATTACTGCACATGCCTGCAGCAAAACATTGAGGCAAAACAAAGCATTAAGGTTAGCAGTCCTACACTCCCTACAGAAGATGGTTCTTCAAGGGTTCTTTAGTAAAGAAGATGGTTCTATATAGAAACATGAACACTCAAAGAACTATTTGCATGATTAAAGGGTTCTTTGCATCAGGGAAATTCTTCAGAATGTGTTTTATACGGTTCTGTATAGCACAAAAAAGGGTTCTTCCATTGTTACGATGTTAAGCCTGTAACAACGGAAGAACCCTTTTCTTTAATAAAGAACCCCTGGAGAACCGTCTTTTTTAAGAGTGTAATTTTATTCTGTATTTTTTTCTCAGGCTGAAATTTCACACTGCATAAACACAGGACTGTGTGCGTGCATTGTGTTTATACCTGCGTGGATCGTAGTTTGGATACGGAATGACGATGAGCTGGGAGTTGGGAATGATTGCGGTCCATTCCTGTTTCCTCATGTCCTGCGAAGGGGGGGTGGGGTGGGGGGGGGGTTGGGGGTGAGAAGAGAAATAACAAAGAACAAAATCACAGATGATACTATGGAAACAACAGCCTTTCCTCTTGCTGAGCGTATTGTCTCCGTGGTAACCTCCCTCACTGTTCATCATCTCCACTCCGAGCTCTTCCCGGCAGCAGATCGCTCTGACAGACGGGATTCGTTTAGAGGTTTAAATCTCGGACCACGCTACGGTTCCATTCCATCATGATTTTTCAGGAACATTTATTCATCTTTATTTATTTTTATAAGGGTCATTCTACGGAAACGTCCATTTTTGTGTCCCCAGCGTTTACAGATATAGTACACTTGAAAAACATGTTAGGGTTACAATTTATTTATATTTTAAAATAAAACTTAATAATAAAAATAAAAGTTATTTTAACAGTTACACCCTCTTGAGCCTCAATTTAGAAATATTGGTTTTTAAATCAATCATACAGAATTCCAAGCACCACAGAAGAGCTCGTCTTCACAGTCATATGTGAAGGCTGAGGCCATATTTTGAGATGTTTTTCTGCTATTTTAACTAAAATAATCTATACATGACTATGAAATGTATAAATAAATGACATAAAGAAAACAAATGCCAAATAAATATTATAAAATATATAACGAAAGTTCCCCAGGAGTCGTGTCACTGGTGTTACCGTGTAAGAAATATCTCTTATTTTGAAATAAAAGTCACTCTGATGACATCACTTGACTTCCTTTTACCTGTTTTCTGAGGATCTATGAAGAAAAGCACATGGTGAGTCCACTGTGTCTTTCAGTTATCAGAGATTTTCTCATTTAGCTCATGATTTCATATGGAGCTTTTAGCTGAAGTCACTGGTGTGACCGACTTTATTCTGAGGTAACTGTGAAAAAATAGAATACAAATGGATTAAATTACATACTTTAGTGGATATTCCATGATTGACAACATGTGGTTTGATGCTCTGTAGGCGTTATTTTGTAAAATGCATGCTTCATTAAAATGTCTCTGGTGTTTCCTTTATTATGTGCAACACCAGTGAGGATCGGTAACACCAGTGACTCCTATGGACAGACAGAAAAGTGGACGTTTCTGTAGAATGACCCATATAGGAGGCTACACATGATTATATATTTTACAGGCTGCAGTGAATCAACAAAGCTGATCAGTCATGGGCCACTCGGACAGACTGTAGTAGTATTACCATTTCTTGATGTACGCTCTTAAAAAGATGGCTCTTCAAGGGTTCTTCAGTAAAGAAAATGGTTCTATATAGAACCATAAACACTCAAAGACCCTTCTGAATGACTAAAGCGTTCTTTGCATCGTGAATGGTTCTTCAGATTGATGGAGAATGTGCTGCAGATGGTTCTATACAGAACCTTTTTGAAAAGGGGTCTTCTGTTGTTTACAATGTCAAGCTTGTAACAATAGAAGAACCCTTATTGGTGCTATATAGAACCATTTTCAAAAAAGTTGCTATTAAGAAACATCTACAGCACATTCTCCATCAATCTGAAGAACCATTCACGATGTAAAGAACCCTTTAGTCATGCAAAGGGTTCTTTGAGTGTTCACGATTCTATATAGAACCGTTTTCTTTTGTAAAGAACCCTTGAAGAAGATCTTTTTAAGTGTGCAGTGAAATAATAGAAGCCGTTTCTCCAGCTACACAGCGTGTATTATTACAGTCTATCAGAATGAGAGGATGAGATGAATATTATAGATCATTACCAGGCAAATAAGGTTCTCTCTATTGTTGCACGTTCTTGTGTTTAAGAACCAAGAGATGTGTTGGGTTTTAGTTAGAGGTTTTTACATCCTTTAATCCACAGAAGGAAGGACAGAAAGACTACTGCGGCCATCTAAGGCCTTGTTCAGACTGCCAGTCCAAGCCTGTTTTTTGGGAAATCCAGATTGTAACCAGATTGATTGTTGATAGTGTGGACACAGTAAAAAAAAACACATGAAATCTGATTTTTGCAAATCAGATCTAAACCACATTTGGAGGTGATTTGAAATGAAGGAAATTATTCTAATGAGATTTTAATGACTAAAAAATCCCTCACAGAAAGGTTTTACATGAAATGGTCAAAATACACTGCCTGGTGCCTCAGATATTGTTCTGGCATCAAAATGTATTTTTCTAATATGTTCATGGCAGACTCAGAAGACTCGTATAGGTTCACTGGTGGTTTTGGATAGTAAATAAAATGTCTATATTTGTGTTGTAGTCATGGCGACCCCTGGTTCCTATCACCACCACTGTAAAGACATCTGAACCATTTCACACCAAACCACTCTGAATCTCTCTGTTTACATCTCACACACTGAATGATGCAGAAAACTTTGGCAGAATTTCCCTTTTAAGAATCAAAACCCTCAGTTTTGATGATTCAGTGAGTTGATGAGAGGTTAGTAACGTTAGCTGAGGTAACAGATTAGGATGTAACTGACAGTAAAGACTGTAGACTGACCGCCCTTTTAGTGTCTGTGTTTACATGCAAAGATTTCTGCCAATCTGACCGAATACATTCTGATTATAGATTCAGACTGAGGTGTTTATCTCACTCTACTCAACAATCTGATGAAAAATCAGTTTACAAAGATTCAAAACCGCGTAGTGCAGACGTTACCATGACAACAAGCATCACGCGAGTGAGATGAGCAGCAGTGAGCAGTGCTTGTGTTTTTAACTGCTTTAAAATGATGTCAGACTCAGGAAAACGTCCTTCACATGTCCTTATTAAAGAAGGCCGAGAGGAAGACGTCGTGTTCTGAGACACATAAGCTGGACGTCCGTCCCACCGCCGTCTTTTAAAGATCAGAGCATAAACTTCGTCTCCTCTGCAGACCAGTTTCTGCTCCGCCATGTTGAACGGTATAAACTTTCACTATGACGCGACGAACATGATCAGAACGTACTTAAACTTTCCAATAGGGAATGTAATCAGATACAGGCGTTTACACGGATATTATTCTTCTATTTAACGGATTATTTACAGGATTACCCACCTCGATCAATCGGATAGAAACTGTATTCTGACTGGACTCAATTGGACTAGACTATTCCGACTGAGGTGTTTACATGGACGTGTTCTATTCTGATTGAGCTATTGGTCGGTTTATTCACGGATTATTAGGCTGCATGTAAACGTGGGCTACTGAGTCCGAATTGAGTCAGAAAGGGTTACGGAATCGGCAGACTGGGACTCGATTCCTCAACGAGGCAAGCGCACCAAGCCATACCAACAGGAGTCCTTAGGTAAAACTCCTAACTCTGCACTGCCCAACTCCACAGCATGTAAACATATATTAATGTCTATGTGGCCTCAGAGCTTTTAACAAATTATACAGAGCTCTCTATTGATTATTAGAATCAGGTTGACAGGAATGCTGTTGGTACTAGTGTTGCTTCACTCAAGATCGGTGTTGAAACCATAAATCAATGGTCTCAGTAGGGCAGAACAATTTGGGGAAAATATCTAATTGCGATTATTTTCAGTAAATTGTGGTTCAGACCTGTTTTGTTTGGCCAGAAGACCAGATTATCCACCTTTTCTTGTATGAGGCTTGCGGAGCCTTTCCGATAGGGAATGTAATCAGATACAGGCTATTATTCTTCTATTTAACAGATTATTTACAGGATTACCCACCTCGTTCAGTCACATACCAGAGTATTCAGAGTAGCCTCAATCAGACTAGACCATTCTGACTGAGGTGTACACATGGACGTGTTCTATTCTGACTGAGCTATTATTAACAGATTATTAGGCTTCTCGTAAACGTGGCTACTGTAAACGTCAAGCCACATATTATCTACTATGGATTTGTAGTCTAGGTGTAATAAAGTGCAGTAGTTTGTCATCACTGCTGTCGACTTGGCAGCCCTACTGTTCACATAGCACTTATTAGCAGAAGCTTCTTTGTAAGCTTTCCACACACGAACTCACAGCTCTATCAATTACAAAGGTAATCTTCCCTCTTCAGGTTGTTTCCAGACAGCAATTAGCAGCAAACACTGAATTCATCTTTCTCGGGATCCTCCGGGGGGCAGATTTTAATTTACGACGACACATCTATCACAAAGCTGCGTTATGTTCCTGCGCCACTTTAACGGGCGCGCGGGCTTCGCTGAAGCTCTGATGCTATTTTAGGAGTGTGTGGACAGAGTGGCTGGTAAATGGAATAGATGAGGCGTTCTGCAGCTGCGTGGGGAGAGTTAACCTACTGCCCACTGATGGGGTCAACTGTGGTCACTACCAGAGGGAGAACTAGACACAGAACCGACCAATCACAGAGCAGAAGAGGAGAGAAGAGGAGATGTGAAAAAGAAAAGCAGAGGGGAAAAAGAATGAGAGGAGAGTAAATAATGAGTGAAGAGAGGAAAGGAGAGGAACAGATGACGGAATATGGGATGAGAGGAGAGGAACGGAGGAAGGAGAGGAAAGAAGAAGCAGCAGAAGAGAAGAGAAGGTAAAAGAACAGAAGACGAAAGAAGGAAGGTAGAGAAGAGACAAAAAGGAGAGGAGATGAAATAAAAAAAATAATGTAATAACAGAAGCAGAGGAAAAAAGAAAGGAAAGACAGAAGAGGAAAAAAGGAGATGAGAAGAAAAATGAGGAGGAAAGAAAGAGTGGAGAGGACAGAAAGGGGTGAAGAGATGAGCAAGTAAAAGGGGAGGAAAGGAAAAGAGAGGAAGAAAAGGAAAGGAAGAGAAGATGGAAGAAGAAAAGCAGAGAAGGGAAAGGTGAAGATTATTGACAAGATGATTAAAATGGAATAAAAAAGGAGAGAGGAGAAGAAATAAAAGCGAGCAAATAATGAGATGAAAGTAGCAAGTAAAGTGAGAAGAGAAGAAAGGAAAGGATAAGAGACGAGATGAAAGGAGAAAACAGGAAAAGAGAAAAGAAGAGAGATGAGAAAAGGAAAAGAGAAAAGAAGAGAAGAGAGGAAAGGAGAAGACAAGAAAGGAGAAAAGAAGAGAAGAAAGGAGAAGAGAGGAGAAACGAAGAGAAGAGAGGAAAGGAGAAGAGAAGAGAAGAGAAGAGAGGAGAAACGAAGAGAAGAGAGGAAAGAAGAAAAGAAGAGAAGAGAGGAAAGAAGAAAAGAAGAGAAGAGAAGAGAGGAGAAGAGAAGAGAAGAGAGGAGAAACGAAGAGAAGAGAGGAACGGAGAAAAGAAGAGAGGAAAAAAGAAGAGAGGAAAGAAGAAGAGAAGAAAATGAAAGAGAAGAGACAAAAAATTGAAGAGAAGCGAAAAAGAAGAGAAAAGAAGAAAATGGAAGAGAATAGAAGAAAGGAAAAGAGAAAAGAGAAGAAAAAAGAGAAGAAACTGGAGGAGAAGAGGAAAGAACAATACAGGAAAGAAGGAGAGAAAGAAGCAGAAAAGAAGGAGGTGAAAGAGCTGAAGGAAGGAAAAGAATGAGAGGAGACTAAGAAAGGTCAGGAAATCAGGAGATGGGTAAGATATACAATGAATATGTGGGAAATATATAAAGACAGGAGAAGAAAGAAAAGGAGGGAAAAAGAGGGGATGGGAAAGGAGAGGAAGAAAGAGGAGAAAAGGATAGAGGAAAGGAGAAGTGTAGGAGGTCGGCTGGATTCTGTATCGTTCCCCACCCACCTATTTAGTGCTGTTTTCCACTCCGCTGAGAGAGATTTAATTGGCAGATTTCACCAATTAAATAAAAAAAGACGCGGTAAATTCGCCCTGAAGACGCGACCCCTGTTTTATATAACCGCGTTCTGCTCGTCTCCGCCAGCTGAACCTGCACTGCAATAAAAACACCAACTGCTTCACTTTCAGCCAAAACTCGGCGCTCACAGCCTCCTTTACAGGCCCAATTTCAGCCGGAAACCGACGAAGAAATCAAACAATCAGACGCTTTCCTCGTGGCGCGGCAGCGTGAAGGCTTTCAAAACGACTCCTCCAATTAGAAACAGGATCACCTGGATAGCGAGAGCCTCAGAAAGGAGGATGAAACGAGGGTGGAAAAAGAAAAAGGCACTCTTTCAGTCCTCTTATTCTGAAGAGGCAGCGCCAAAGAGAAGCAGCTACAATTACAGGTGTGTTGTCTAGAAACGGTTATCTGAGGTGTTTGTGTGAGTCGTATGAACAGCGAGCATAATCGACCGCGCGTACTTGCTTCTTTAGCAGCTTCACATCTTTATTCCTTCTTTCTCTTTTTCCTTTCAGCTCATGTAGGAGTTAGAATGTTAGAATCAACAGCGCTGAATGCAGAAGCTCATGCACACAGCAGCAGGGGAGTGTGTGTGTGTTTGTTTTCATATACTGTCAGGACAAAAATGTCCTCACATAGCAAAAAACCCAGAAAAAAACAAGGTTAACTTACAGGAACTACATTATAATACATGTGCAGAGACCACCCTTCATTTAATTTCCAGTCAAAACAGCCACTCTGTACAAGTTATTCATTTCTAAGCATTAAAAAATACTAATTAATATCATATTTTTCAGTGTTTAATGTGTCAATTCTTCCCCTTTATTCCAGCTTCCATTCTTTTCAGGAGACTCACTTTCAGTTCCTCAAAGAATCTGCAGACACACCTCCAAAGTTCAGTCTTAGAAGCTGGTTGATCATTTTCTGAAGTATTCAAACACATTCAGTGGTGTTGAGGTCTGGACTCTGGGGTGGTCAGTCCATCGTTCAGCTTCTTTGTTTGATGTGTCCGTCTCCTTTTCTCAGTGAGGTTCTTCTTGAACAGCTACACATCCTTTCAGACCCACAGCGCTGAGTCGTCTTCTCACAGTGGAAGGATGGACAGAAACACCTGTGGATGTTTTCAGATCTGAAGCAGCTTGATTTTCTCCTCTCTCTCAGAGATGAAAGCTTTAAGTGCTGTTTATCTGATGGGGGCAGTTTTGGGGTCGACCAGCTCTTCCAGATGGTTGTTAGAAATCCCAATTTCTCCATAGCTTTTAATCTTTTTTGGAAACTCCTTTTTTCCGCTAATTGTTCCTTGTGACTTTCTCCTTCCTTATACATTCCTTTTTATTCCTTATATCTAATCTGCTCAGAAAGATCTCCTAAAAATGAATGACTTGTACTTGATGGTTGCATTGACAGGAATTTTAAAAAATGAAGGGTGGTCTCGGACTTTTGCACAGTACTGTTTTACATAGGGGGCATATTATTACATATATGACTTATACATGTACAATCCAACATGGAACATATAAAAGACTTCATGTCCTTACAAGGTATAAAAACAAACCATATGTGTGAGTGTGTGTTAAGGCAGATAAAATCTGCAATTCTAATAGCTTCCTGATAAAGACCCTTGTTGTGTTCTCTTTGACAGCGGAGGAAGCTGATGTCTTAAATTCAAATAAGTAGCACTGGGGAATTTGAGAGTGAAGGGGAGAGCGAGAGAGGGAGGGAGGGAGAGAGAGAGAGAGAGGGAGAGCAGCTTCTGTGCTGAAGCTTTCTTAGAAAGACAAATGAGCGAGAAAATGAGGGCGAAAGATTTTAGTGATGGAGAGAATGACAGACAGGGAGAAGTGATCTGTTTTACATGGCACAAATGCAGTCTTAGCATTACAGTTACTATTAATAGTAGAATTATAACTCTTACTATGATTATCACTGTGTTAGCAATTGCTCTGGTAAAACTCACGTTAACAAAGGATCAAACCACTTTTGGAGCCACAACATTTTAGATCCATTTTACCATCTCGGCTGTAAATCTGTCTCGGTATGTGCTAAATGTACTAGTATAGACTAAAAAATATAATATAAAAAAAACTTACTTACTTTTGAAAAGACTTACTTTGCTCTGCTTTAAGCTTTAGCTCAGATATAGCTGCTTTTCTCGCATCTCCAGCAGGAAACTTTCCCGCAAAAGTAGAACAGTTTCTTGTAAAACGTCTCTCAACTTTCGATTTTTTACGAGGCTGAAGTCGCTTCTCGTTCGCCAGCTTCTTGTTCAAATTTTCCCGTTCCACCTTAAATGGTGCCTGAGGTGTCAGAATGTAACTGCTGCACCATTTAAGGTGGAACGGGAGAATTGGAACAAGAAGCTTGTGAATGAGAAAATGACTTCAGCCTCGCGACTTTTTAGTGTTTCAGTTTCTCGTTGCAGATTAAACGTATCAGGAAACCAGCTGGAGTGATTATAAACACAAATAAGTCCATTCATCTCTAAATTATCGATGTTCATCTTAAATCTCTCTCTTTGCCATTTCGTTAGCGTCTAGTCTAGGCGAGACTGTTGTCTGTGTTGCTATGGTGACCAGCAGTCTGCGCTGATCTTCAGGGTTAAAGGGTGAATCAGCAGTTCTACATTAACTCCAGAGTTTAAGACCATTTATTGTTAAACTGTGTTGAACGATCAGCAGAGCTTTATTTTACTGTAAAGGAGGATTATTTTATTTTTACCTACAAATCTGATTCTGCTGTGGAGCCACAACAGGACAGTAAAAGAACCACAGGTTGCCGATTCCTGATCTACATGAACTGCAGCCTTGCTCTGGAGCCCCCTAGTGGCCACTCTGCCAGTGCAATGGAAATTGACTCAGATGTTTTTAAGAAATACGATTAAATAAACTTTTTGTGATGTAACTCTGTTACCAGATGAACTCTGTTGTCTGTGTGTGTGAAATGTTGTGACTATGTTGAGCTTCTAGTGAGCAATGAGGGGTGTAGAACGAGGAGTAAGAACCCCCTGCTGTGAAAAACAGACAACTGCAGCTTTCCTCATATCAAACAATCCTGTACAACTGACATAACAAACAAACAGCTTTAAAACACAATAAACACACTTTTAGAAATGTTTAGATTTTTCTCAGCATAATTAAGTGGTTAAGATGTAAACAGAGTCGTTCAGAGTGGTTTGGTGTGAAACGCTCTGTTCTAGAGAAACTTAGTCAGAACTGTTCACAGTGGTGGTGATAGGAACCAGACGTCCACCTCTAAAAGCTCCCTCACAGAAAGTTACTGCATGAAATGGTTATGAATTCACTGCCTGATGACTGAGACACTGTTTTATGATAGTTTTGAGACAGCTTTGGTCTTTTTTAAATGCATTCGTGCATCAACATTCCATATAAACTCAGAAGACTCCTGCAGGTTCACTGGCGGTTTGGGATAGTAAATAAAATGTCTATATTTTTGCGGGAAAATACAATTTTGCTCATATTTTAGTTCATGTTTATAGTTCATGTTCCCACAGTGTCTCAGAAACCATGTATTTAAGTCTAACTGAGATTCCACTCCACACAGTTTGAGGCAAGTGAGGCATGTAGTTAGCACCATGCTAAGTTAGCACTGTGCTAATTGGTGAGGTATAAGCTTCTATTACACTTGTAAACCACATTAACCTTGGCTGGTCATTCTGGGGTAAGTTGGGGGGGGAGGGGGGGGGGCACCGAATTGTACGAATCCTCCTCCTGATTCCTGTCGGCTCTGTTGCTGTTTGGCCCAGTTTGGCTGGAATAATAAGAGAGCAGCCGTGCGCCCACATTCAGTCAGAGACAGCAGGCAGGAGAGCAGACCATCTGCATCAGTGTCTCTGAGGGACTTCACCTGGCTCTGAGTGTCTGAGAGTGGGGGGGGTACCTTTACTCCAGGTGGTCTGGGTATGCCCACGAAAAGATGATCCAGAAAGTTGGCGCTCCGGCCCAGTCCGAGCACAGTGTAGGGCAGCTGGAGAGAGAGATGGGCGGACTGACTCAACTGACCAGCTGCAGAGAGAGAGAGAGAGAGAGAGAGAGAGATATCAATAATCAATACTGATCTCTCTCTATTCCCATTTTATGTGTTTATTTCATTCTCCTACTCATGTTTGTGTTAATTGCTTTGTCAATAAAATAACACGTAGTATTCGTGTCAATAAAGCACTGCTGAGGTGAACTGAGAGAGAGAGAAGAGGGAAGGAGGGAGAGAAAGAAAGATGGAACAGAAAGAAGGAGAGACTGAAAGAGAGAGGGATAGGAGAAAGACAGTGAGAGAGGCAGGGGTGTGGAAGACAGAAGAGGATCTTTGAATGAAGGAGCAAAGGAGAGGAGAGGAGCGAGGGAGGAGAGTCACAGACGATGGAGGTGAGAGAAGGAAGAAATGAGAGGAGAGAGCAGAGAACGAGACACGAAAGGAAGAAAGTGAAAAAGACAGAGAGACAGGCAACAAGAGGCAAATTAGGAGAAGGAGGGAAGAAAACAGATGGAAGAGAGTAAAGGGTAAATGAGAGGAGGTAGAGAGAGGAGAGAGGAGGGAGGAGGAGAGGGGAGGGGGAGAGAGAGATAAAGAGAGAAAGCGATAGAGGGAGAGAAAGAGAGATGAAGTTAGGAGGGAAGGGGAGGGGAGAGGGGGAGAGAGGGAGAGAGATAGAGAAACAGAGAGAAAGAGAGATGGAGAAAGAGGGGGAAGGAGAGGGGGAGAGAGAGAGGGCGATAGAGAGAAAGAAAGAGATGAAGAAAGGGGGAGGGGGAGAGAGAAAGAGAGAGAGGGAGAGAAAGCGAGGTGGAGAACGGGGGGAGAGGAGAATGGAGAGAAAGCGATAGAGAAAGAGGGAGAGAGAGAGGGAGAGAGAGAGAAAGCGATAGAGAAAGAGATGGAGAGAGAGAGAGAGAAAGCGATGGAGAAAGAGGGGGAGAGAGAGGGAGAGAGAGGGAGAGAGAGAGAGAGAGGGAGAGAGAAATGGGAGGAGGTAGAGAGAGGATAGAGGAGGAGAGGGGAGGGGGAGAAAGAAATAGAGAAAGAAATAGAGAGAGAAAGCGATGGAGAAAGGGGGGGGAGGTAGGGAGAGGGAGAGGGAGAGAGAGAGAGAGAGAGAGAGAGAGAGAGACACACCATTAGAGTTGTGCAGGCCCATAAACAGACCCATCTGTGTGTGTAAGAGTCGTGCTCTAAAAACCCCTCATACACACACACACACACACACACACACACACACACACACACCTACACACACACACACACACACACTCACACTCTCTAAATGACTGGATGTGGGTCTAAAAGCCTGCAGCAGCCCCGCAGACCTGCGCTCGCCCTCACTCTCTCACTGCTGTATCTGAGTGTTATTTCCACTGTGTTTCTGTATGTGTGACCACATTAACCACTGCAGCTAAACGCTGCTGTGCTGACACCTCACAGTAACCTTAGCAACAAACGCAAATCTGCTCTCACTCTTTACTGAGTTTCAGCCATATTTATATAAACTGCCTTAATCTTTATGAAGGGCAGCTCAGACCTCTCCATGTTTCACACACTCTCTCAAGGACACGCGCCACCAGAAAGAGAGTAAAACCGAGTATACACGTTATACAAACACTACACGCTAAACACATTCAGACGTTTAGACACATAAACTGTATGCAACACTGTGCAAAAGTTTTAGACACCTGAGCACATCATTTGAAGCCATTTATATTACATCACACCTACAGAAAAATCCATAGGCATTAATATGGAGTTGGTCCCTCTTTGCAGCTACAACAGCTTCCACTCTTCTGGGAAGCTTCTACAAGATGTTGGAGAGTCTGTGAGAATTTCTGTCCATTCATCCAGAAGAGCATTTGAGAGGTCAGACACTGATGCTGGACGTAAGGGCCTGGCTAACAATCTCCGTTCTAGTTCATCCCAAAGGTGTGTGATGGGGTTGAGGTCAGGGCTCTGTGAGGGCCAGTCAAGTTCTTCCACACCAAACTCACCCAGTCAGGCCTTTATGGAGCTGCTTTGTGCACTGGGGCTCAGTCATGCTGGAACAGGAAAGGTTCTTCCCCAAACTGTTCCCACAAAATTGGAAGTGTACAGTTGTCCTAAATGTCTTGTTCTGCTGAAGCATTAAGATTCCCCATCGCTGGAACTAAGGGTTCTAGACCAACCCCTGAAAAACAGCCCCATATCATCATCCCTCCTCCACCAAACTCTACAGCTGGCACAGTGCAGTCAGGCAGGTAACGTTTTCTGGGCAAATCAAGGCTTACTGACCAGATAAAGAGCTTTTAAAGCGTAAATTTCTCAGGTGCCTAAAACATTTGCATTGTACTCCATATATCATCTTAATCAGAGGGTCCCAACCACCGGGTCACAGACTGGTACCGGGCCACGGACCATGTGACACCAGGCTGCAACAATGCGGCAGTGAGCAGGAGGGAAGTTAGAAGCCTTACCGATGAAATATACTATTCAAATATCATTAAAGAACGTTATTCTAATACAATGCGCTTCCATTTAAAATGTTCATTAAGTAATTTAAAATTATTTTTCAAATGTTATTGAAAAATTGCTGTGTACTACATCTCTGCATGGCCTTGTACGTGCATGTAGGTTACTACTGGCTGCTTTCAGCTGATAGTTTAAGTGAAGAAGAAGAAAAACAGGCATTATTTACTCAAAAATATGACAACAGCTACATAAAATACATAATTATCGTCAATGGGGATGCTAATATGTCAAAACTATTGTGTCGTATGGGAAGACAAACTAGCAAATAAGGCTATGAACCTGTTACTTCCAGTTACTTCACCCTTTGGAGAACATTCCTTGACACCATGCCTCAAAACTTGGTAAACATAGACAATATTTGTATATGATTCAATAAACACAGAACTGGAATGCTGAACCACTGTGATGAGTTTCTGAGTAAGTAAGAGCCCAAACTGTCCAGACTGCTTACAGGGTTTGTGGGTTTATTAGTGGCTGTTCACCCTGAATAACGATGTGCGCTACTGATACACGCTCATGATTTACTAACACGCTGAGCAACGTCGTAAAAACATCCGGTAGCCCCATAAAATGTTATGTAGTGTAATTAGAGTGGAATCCCTTAATTAAATTTTTGCATAATTCATTTTTTTAGATGTAAACAAAGTCGTTCAGAGTGGTTTAGAGTGAAGTGCTCCGTTCTGGAGAAACTAGAGTCAGAATTGTTTACAGTGGTGGTGATAGGAACCAGACGTCTGAAGGGTTTAACTCCTCTACAGCAGTCTCTCTATCCTGGTCCTGAAGAGCTACTTTCCTACAGAGTTCAGCTCCAACCTGTGTCCAGTAAACTGTCCTGCCCATTACTTAACTCGTGTACACCTGATTCAGCCAATCAGGGACTTAGGAAGAGGTTGATTAGCTGGAGCTGGTGTGGTTGGAACTAAGCTCTGTGGGAAGGTAGCTGTCCAGGACCAGGACTGGAGGCTCCTGGATATGGGCTGTGTCAGCAGATCTTCATGATGTACTGCATCCTAAAACGCAACACGGCTGTTTTGGGAGGACGTAACCACCGATGTGACCGCCTGGTTTGCTCCAAACAGTTTAATAGCCCCAGATTCAGCCTTTTATGGATACATAAATTACATAAAAGGAAATAATTTGTCCTGCTGCTGCTTTCTCTGCCGGTCTTGAGGTGAGTTTGCTGACTTTGTCTACTTACTGCGCAGACAATGCAATTAAAACAGTAACTCAATAAAGAAAAACAAAGTAACTCAATAAACTGTAACTTCATTACAGAAGCATAAAGTCCAGAACCAGCCGGTTCTGAGACAGTCCGGGCCATCAGGCTGCTGAACAGCCAGTAGTGCTGGTGTATCGGTCTATAGGCCTGTCACTGCACCTCTGAGTCATCATCATGATGATCTCCATGGACAATCCAAACCTCATGCACACCTCAAACAGACTCACTCTGATCTTACTGCACCTTCAGCCCAGCAAATCTATACTCTACAGTTCTATACACATATAGACTGACATCTTGTACATCTTCTATCCATATATATAAGGTTCCTATCACCACCACTGTAAAGAAATCTGAACCATTTCACACCAAACCACTTTGAATCACTCTGATTACACCTCAAACACTGAATTATGCAGAAGTACTGAAAAATCAGTGAGGTTTCCCCCTTAAATTTTTGGTATATTTCTTTTTGTATATTTATAATGTATAATTCTAGTTGTATATATATACCTGTATATAGTTTCTTTCGTATATATTCTTCTTTTTACATTGTATAACCCTTATTATTATAACTGCCCTGTGATGTGAGACTACTACTGGCTGTTACATTTCCTTTGGGATCAATAAAGTCTCTGTCTGTCTGTCTGTCTGTCAATCTGTCTGTTTTGTCTATCTATCTATAGTCTGTGTTTATAGATAACAGTGTATACAGTGTCACAAACTTCATATTCAAGTCTTTTTGAGACAAGTGTGACAATTGCCAGAGGCGGGAACAAGTCACTAAGTTGTCCCGAGTCAAGACAGTCGCGTCTCAATTCAAGTCCCGAGTCAGTGAGTGAGCCCTAAACAAGTCAGTCGGCACTCATAACACTGACTTTCATGACAGCACATTAGCAGTGTATGGCTGTATATTAATTTATTATTGAAAAGAATTTTTAAAATACTACTGAAAAAAGTAAACTTTATATTTGAAGACTTGATTTTTGGGGCACAGAGGATTAAAATAAAAACTAGCTCAGCACTAAAACTAGTTCAGCCAACTAAAAACAACCAATAGGTCAAACTGAATTTAAACTTTCTCGATTTCTTGAGTCGAATCTAAAGTCATCGAATTTGTGATTCGAGTACGACTCGAGTCAAAGTCATACGACTCGATGCCACACCTGCTTTCCTAATTAGTGGGGCATTAGCTTCTATTAGCTTTTAGCTACATTAGCCTCATCGCTCCAGTGCCAAATTAAAGAAGCAAACTTCAGACTCCAAACATGCCTGACTGAACGCATTTAGGCTGAGAGAGGAAACTGGAAAACTGGCCAAACTACACTTTAAGACACATAGAGGAGTTTACAGTGAGCTATATGTGTCTGATTGTAATGTGAGAACATTCAAACAAACGCTCCTCTAATTGCGCCAATCATGCACACACACACACACACACACACACACACACACACCTCCCGGTTCCATATGAACAACCCCTTCTCAGAGCGCTTCAGAGTACAGTTGAGGGCTATAACAGTAAAAAGTACTAAACTCTGCTCATTACTGTAATCAGGCAGACTTTAAAAAAGAGAGAGAGAGACAGAGAGAGAGAGAGAGAGACAGAGAGAGAGACAGAGACAGAGACAGACAGAGAGAGAGAGAGAGGAGGAGGAGAGAGAGAGGGGGGGGGAGGGAGAGAGAGAGAGAGAGAGCCATTTGGAGAGGTATTTTATTATTTTTGTTGCGGTTGTGAAGCAGAACGATGGAGAACCCAGCAGGATCCCACTCACTGAGAGAGAGAGGAGAGGGAGAGAAAGACAGAGAGAGCGAGACGGAGTAATTTTAGTATTTTACTTTTACTGAGACTATTAACAATTAATCTCCCTTAATTACTCCTCAGTTACTAATCTAAAGGTTTGATATCCCTACAATGAAGTGTACTACTATGAATTATTCAGTATCTACTAAGAATTATTCAGTATCCACTATGAATTATTCAGTATCTACCAAGAATTATTCAGTATCCACTATGAATTATTCAGTATTTACTAAGAATTATTCAGTATCCACTATGAATTATTCAGTATTTACTAAGAATTATTCAGTATCCACTATGAATTATTCAGTATTTACTAAGAATTATTCAGTATGCACTATGAATTATTCAGTATCTACCAAGAATTATTCAGTATCCACTATGAATTATTCAGTATTTACTAAGAATTATTCGGTATCTACCAAGAATTATTCAGTATCCACTATGAATTATTCAGTATTTACTAAGAGTTATTCAGTATCCACTATGAATTATTCAGTATCTACTAAGAATTATTCAGTATCCACCAAGAATTATTCAGTATCCACTATGAATTATTCTGTATTTACTAAGAATTATTCCGTATCCACTATGAATTATTCAGTATCTACTATGAATTATTCAGTATCTACCAAGAATTATTCAGTATCCACTATGAATTACTCAGTATTTACTAAGAATTATTCAGTATCTAAGAATTATTCAGTATCCACTATGAATTATTCAGTATCTACTAAGAATTATTCAGTATCTACCATGAATTATTCAGTATCCACTATGAATTATTCAGTATTTACTAAGAGTTATTCAGTATCCACTATGAATTATTCAGTATTTACTAAGAATTATTCAGTATCTACTAAGAATTATTCAGTATCCGCTATGAATTATTCCGTATCCACTAAGAATTATTCAGTATCTACTAAGAATTATTCAGTATCCACTAAGAATTATTCAGTATCCACTATGAATTATTCGGTATCTACTAAGAAGTATTCCGTATCCACTATGAATTATTCAGTATTTACTAAGAATTATTCAGTATCCGCTATGAATTATTCAGTATCCACTAAGAATTATTCAGTATCTACTAAGAATTATTCAGTATCCACTAAGAATTATTCAGTATCCACTAAGAATTATTCAGTATCTACTAAGAATTATTCAGTATCCACTAAGAATTATTCAGTATCCACTATGAATTATTCGGTATCTACTAAGAAGTATTCCGTATCCACTATGAATTATTCAGTATTTACTAAGAATTATTCAGTATCCGCTATGAATTATTCAGTATCCGCTAAGAATTATTCAGTATCTACTAAGAATTATTCAGTATCCACTAAGAATTATTCGGTATCCACTATGAATTATTCAGTATCCACTAAGAATTATTCAGTATCTACTAAGAATTATTCAGTATCCACTAAGAATTATTCAGTATCCACTATGAATTATTCGGTATCTACTAAGAATTATTCAGTATCCACTATGAATTATTCAGTATACACTAAGAATTATTCAGTATCCACTATGAATTATTCAGTATACACTATGAATTATTCAGTATTTACTATGAATTATTCAGTATCCACTAAGAATTATTCAGTATCCACTATGAATTATTCAGTATCCACTATGAATTATTCTGTATCCACTATGAATTATTCAGTATCCACTAAGAATTATTCAGTATCCACTAAGAATTATTCCGTATCCACTAAGAATTATTCAGTATCCACTATGAATTATTCAGTATTTACTAAGAATTATTCAGTATCCACTAAGAATTATTCAGTATCCACTATGAATTATTCAGTATCCACTATGAATTATTCAGTATCCACTAAGAATTATTCCGTATCCACTATGAATTATTAAGTATCTAGTATGAATTATTCAGTATCTAGTATAAATTATTAAGTACTATAAACTATACAGCTTTTACTATAAACTATTTAGCAACTTCTATCAAGTATTCTGTAACCATTATGTATCATTTAATATCAACTATAAATGACCAACTAACAACTTTGAATTATTCAGTCACCAGTATAACTTAATTAGTTGCCACTGCAAGTTATTCGGTATCTGCAGTGAATTATATGTTAGATAAATTATTTGGTAAGTACAATTAATTAACATGGAACTGTTATAAATTATTCAGTAACTACTATGAATTATTCATAGAATTGTGCACCCAGAAAGTTTGAGTTTAAGTTATTTATATTGCATTTTTTTTGTTTACTATGCATTTCTTCATTACTATATACGCTTTTGATGCCAGTGTGTACTCTCTATCTCTGTCTCTCTCTCTGTATCTCTCTCTCTCTCTCTCCTCTCTGTATCTCTCTCTCTGTATCTCTCTCTGTATCTCTCTCTGTATCTCTCTCTGTATCTCTCTCTCTCTCTGTATCTCTCTCTGTATCTCTCTCTCTGTATCTCTCTCTCTCTCTCTCTGATCACACACACACACACACACACACACACACACACACACACGGTTCTCAGCTGGGTAAAGGTCAACTCATTGCTCAAGTGTCGGAAGAAGCAGCCAGAGCCGCTTAATGATGCCATTAAAGAGAAAAAAACAATTAGCTGTGTGTAAGCTGATTTACCCCATAATATATGGGAGAGAGAGGGAGAGAGAGAGAGAGAGAGAGAGAGAGAGAGAGAGAGAGAGAGGGTGAGTAAGTGTAGTGAAAAAGTGAGAGAGTGTA